>NC_135813.1:43480341-43615915 GCF_964213995.1 Mustelus asterias
GATTGTGTGCAGTCTGCTCGACTATCGAGTCGCACAGTGATTGTGTGCAGTGTGCTCGAGTATCGAGTCACACAGTGATTGTGTGCAGCCTGCTCGATTATTGAGTCACACAGTGATTGTGTGCAGTCTGCTCGAGTATCGAGTCACACAGTGATTGTGAGCACCCTGCTCGAGTATCGAGTCGCACAATGATTGTGTGCAGCCTGCTCGAGTATCGAGTCGCACAGTGATTGTATGCAGTCTGCTCGAGTATCGAGTCGCACAGTGATTGTGTGCAGTCTGCTCGAGCATCGAGTCGCACAGTGATTGTGTGCAGTCTACTCGAGTATCAAGTCGCACAGTGATTGTGTGCAGTCTGCTCGAGTATCGAGTCGCACAGTGATTGTGTGCAGTCTGCTCGAGTATCGAGTCGCACAGTGATTGTGTGCAGTCTGCTCGAGTATCGAGTCACACAGTGATTGTGTGCAGTCTGCTCAATTATCGAGTCGCACAGTGATTGTGTGCAGTCTGCTCGAGTATCGAGTCGCACAGTGATTGTGTGCAGTCTGCTCGAGTATCGAGTCGCACAGTGATTGTGTGCAGTCTGCTCGAGTATCGAGTCACACAGTGATTGTGTGCAGTCTGCTCAAGTATCGAGTCGCACAGTGATTGTGTGCAGTCTGCTCGAGTATCGAGTCGCACAGTGATTGTGTGCAGCCTGCTCGAATATCGAGTCACACATTGATTGTGTGCAGTCTGCTCGAGTATCGAGTCGCACAGTGTGTGCAGCCTGCTCGAGTATTGAGTCACACAGTGATTGTGTGCCGCCTGCTCAAGTATCGAGTCGCACAGTGATTTTGTGCAGTCTGCTCGAGTATCGAGTCGCACAGTGATTGTGTGCAGTCTGCTCGAGTATCGAGTCACACAGTGATTGTGTGCAGTCTGCTCGAGTATCGAGTCGCACAGTGATTGTGTGCAGTCTGCTCGAGTATCGAGTCACACAGTGATTGTGTGCAGTCTGCTCAAGTATCGAGTCGCACAGTGATTGTGTGCAGTCTGCTCGAGTATCGAGTCGCACAGTGATTGTGTGCAGCCTGCTCGAGTATCGAGTCACACATTGATTGTGTGCAGTCTGCTCGAGTATCAAGTCGCACAGTGTGTGCAGCCTGCTCGAGTATTGAGTCACACAGTGATTGTGTGCAGCCTGCTCGACTATCGACCAGCACAGTGATTGTGTGCAGCCTGCTCGAGTATCGAGTCGCACAGTGATTGTGTGCAGTCTGCTCGGGTATCGCCCAGCACAGTAAATGTGAACCCCCGGTTCGAGAATCGAGTCACACGGTGATTGTGTGCCATCTGCTCGAGTATCGAGTCGCACAGTGATTGTGTGCAGTCTGCTCGAGTATCGACGAGCACAGTGATTGTGTGCAGTCTGCTCGGGTATCGAGTCACACAGTGATTGTGTGCAGCCTGCTCGAGTATCGACCAGCAGTGATTGTGAGCACCCTGCTCGAGTATCGAGTCACACAGTGATTGTGTGCAGTCTGCTCGAGTATCGAGTCACACAGTGATTGTGTGCAGTCTGCTCGAGTATCGAGTCGCACAGTGATTGTGTGCAGCCTGCTCGAGTATCGAGTCACACAGTGATTGTGTGCAGTCTGCTCGACTATCGAGTCACACAGTGATTGTGTGCAGTCTGCTCGAGTATCGAGTCACACAGTGATTGTGTGCAGTCTGCTCGAGTATCGAGTCACACAGTGATTGTGTGCAGTCTGCTCGAGTATCGAGTCACACAGTGATTGTGTGCAGCCTGCCCGAGTATCGAGTCACACAGTGATTGTGTGCAGTCTGCTCGACTATCGAGTCGCACAGTGATTGTGTGCAGCCTGCTCGAGTATCGATTCACACAGTGATTGTGTGCAGCCTGCTCGAGTATCGAGTCGCACAGTGATTGTGTGCAGTCTGCTCGAGTATCGAGTCGCACAGTGATTGTGTGCAGTCTGCTCGAGTATCGAGTCACACAGTGATTGTGTGCAGTCTGCTCAAGTATCGAGTCGCACAGTGATTGTGTGCAGTCTGCTCGAGTATCGAGTCGCACAGTGATTGTGTGCAGTCTGCTCGAGTATCGAGTCGCACAGTGATTGTGTGCAGCCTGCTCGAGTATCGAGTCACACATTGATTGTGTGCAGTCTGCTCGAGTATCGACCAGCACAGTGTGTGCAGCCTGCTCGAGTATTGAGTCACACAGTGATTGTGTGCCGCCTGCTCAAGTATCGAGTCGCACAGTGATTTTGTGCAGTCTGCTCGAGTATCGAGTCGCACAGTAATTGTGTGCAGTCTGCTCGAGTATCGAGTCGCACAGTGATTGTGTGCAGTCTGCTCGAGTATCGAGTCGCACAGTGATTGTGTGCAGCCTGCTCGAGTATCGAGTCACACATTGATTGTGTGCAGTCTGCTCGAGTATCGAGTCGCACAGTGTGTGCAGCCTGCTCGAGTATTGAGTCACACAGTGATTGTGTGCAGCCTGCTCGAGTATCGACCAGCACAGTGATTGTGTGCAGCCTGCTCGAGTATCGAGTCGCACAGTGATTGTGTGCAGTCTGCTCGAGTATCGACCAGCACAGTGAATGTGAACCCCCGGTTCGAGAATCGAGTCACACGGTGATTGTGTGCCATCTGCTCGAGTATCGAGTCGCACAGTGATTGTGTGCAGTCTGCTCGAGTATCGACGAGCACAGTGATTGTGTGCAGTCTGCTCGAGTATCGAGTCACACAGTGATTGTGTGCAGCCTGCTCGAGTATCGACCAGCAGTGATTGTGAGCACCCTGCTCGAGTATCGAGTCACACAGTGATTGTGTGCAGTCTGCTCGACTATCGAGTCACACAGTGATTGTGTGCAGTCTGCTCGAGTATCGAGTCACACAGTGATTGTGTGCAGTCTGCTCGAGTATCGAGTCACACAGTGATTGTGTGCAGCCTGCTCGAGTATCGAGTCACACAGTGATTGTGTGCAGTCTGCTCGACTATCGAGTCGCACAGTGATTGTGTGCAGCCTGCTCGAGTATCGATTCACACAGTGATTGTGTGCAGCCTGCTCGAGTATCGAGTCACACAGTGATTGTGAGCACCCTGCTCGGGTATCGAGTCACACAGTGATTATGTGCAGCCTGCTCGAGTATCGAGTCACACAGTGATTGTGTGCAGTCTGCTCGACTATCGAGTCGCACAGTGATTGTGTGCAGCCTGCTCGAGTATCGATTCACACAGTGATTGTGTGCAGCCTGCTCGAGTATCGAGTCACACAGTGATTGTGAGCACCCTGCTCGGGTATCGAGTCGCACAGTGATTGTGTGCAGTCTGCTCGAGTATCGACCAGCACAGTGATTGTTAGCACCCTGCTCGAGTATCGAGTCGCACAGTGATTGTGTGCAGTCTGCTCGAGTATCGAGTCACAGAGTGATTGTGTGCAGGCTGCTCGCGTATCGAGTCACAGAGTGATTGTGTGCAGTCTGCTCGAGTATCGAGTCACACAGTGATTGTGTGCAGTCTGCTCGAGTATCGAGTCACACAGTGATTGTGTGCAGTCTGCTCGAGTATCGAGTCGCACAGTGATTGTGTACAGTCTGCTCGAGTATCGAGTTGCACAGAGATTGTGTGCAGTCTGCTCGAGTAACGAGTCGCACAGTGATTGTGTGCAGTCTGCTCGAGTATCGAGTCACACAGTGATTGTGTGCAGTCTGCTCGAGCATCGACCAGCACAGTGATTGTATGCAGTCTGCTCAAGTATCCAGTCACACAGTGATTGTGTGCAGTCTGCTCGAGTATCGAGTCGCACAGTGATTGTGTGCACCCTGCTCGAGTATCGAGTCGCACAGTGATTGTGTGCAGTCTGCTCGAGTATCGAGTCGCACAGTGATTGTGTGCAGTCTGCTCGAATATCGAGTCACACAGTGATTGTGTGCAGTCTGCTCGAGTATCGAGTCGCACACTGATTGTGTGCAGTCTGCTCGAGTATCGAGTCACACAGTGATTGTGTGCAGTCTGCTCGAGTATCGAGTCGCACAGTGATTGTGTGCAGTCTGCTCGAGTATCGAGTCACACAGTGATTGTGTGCAGTCTGCTCGAGTATCGAGTCACACAGTGATTGTGTGCAGTCTGCTCGAGTATCGAGTCACACAGTGATTGTGTGCAGTCTGCTCGAGTATCGAGTCGCACAGTGATTGTGTGCAGTCTGCTCGAGTATCGAGTCACACAGTGATTGTGTGCAGTCTGCTCGAGTTTCGAGTCACACAGTGATTGTGTGCAGTCTGCTCGAGTATCGAGTCACACATTGATTGTGTGCAGTCTGCTCGAGTATCGAGTCACACAGTGATTGTGTGCAGTCTGCTCGAGTATCGACCAGCACAGTGATTGTGTGCAGCCTGCTCGAGTATCGAGCACACAGTGATTATGTGCAGCCTGCTCGAGTATCGAGTCACACAGTGATTGTGTGCAGTCTGCTCGACTATCGAGTCACACAGTGATTGTGTACAGTCTGCTCGACTATCGAGTCGCACAGTGATTGTGTGCAGTGTGCTCGAGTATCGAGTCACACAGTGATTGTGTGCAGCCTGCTCGATTATTGAGTCACACAGTGATTGTGTGCAGTCTGCTCGAGTATCGAGTCACACAGTGATTGTGAGCACCCTGCTCGAGTATCGAGTCGCACAGTGATTGTGTGCAGCCTGCTCGAGTATCGAGTCGCACAGTGATTGTATGCAGTCTGCTCGAGTATCGAGTCGCACAGTGATTGTGTGCAGTCTGCTCGAGCATCGAGTCGCACAGTGATTGTGTGCAGTCTACTCGAGTATCAAGTCGCACAGTGAGTGTGTGCAGTCTGCTCGAGTATCGAGTCGCACAGTGATTGTGTGCAGTCTGCTCGAGTATCGAGTCGCACAGTGATTGTGTGCAGTCTGCTCGAGTATCGAGTCACACAGTGATTGTGTGCAGTCTGCTCAAGTATCGAGTCGCACAGTGATTGTGTGCAGTCTGCTCGAGTATCGAGTCGCACAGTGATTGTGTGCAGTCTGCTCGAGTATCGAGTCGCACAGTGATTGTGTGCAGTCTGCTCGAGTATCGAGTCACACAGTGATTGTGTGCAGTCTGCTCAAGTATCGAGTCGCACAGTGATTGTGTGCAGTCTGCTCGAGTATCGAGTCGCACAGTGATTGTGTGCAGCCTGCTCGAATATCGAGTCACACATTGATTGTGTGCAGTCTGCTCGAGTATCGAGTCGCACAGTGTGTGCAGCCTGCTCGAGTATTGAGTCACACAGTGATTGTGTGCAGCCTGCTCGAGTATCGAGTCGCACAGTGATTGTGTGCAGTCTGCTCGAGTATCGAGTCGCACAGTGATTTTGTGCAGTCTGCTCGAGTATCGAGTCGCACAGTGATTGTGTGCAGTCTGCTCGAGTATCGAGTCACACAGTGATTGTGTGCAGTCTGCTCGAGTATCGAGTCGCACAGTGATTGTGTGCAGTCTGCTCGAGTATCGAGTCACACAGTGATTGTGTGCAGTCTGCTCAAGTATCGAGTCACACAGTGATTCTGTGCAGTCTGCTCGAGTATCGAGTCGCACAGTGATTGTGTGCAGTCTGCTCGAGTATCGAGTCACACAGTGATTGTGTGCAGTCTGCTCGAGTATCGAGTCACACAGTGATTGTGTGCAGTCTGCTCGAGTATCGAGTCACACATTGATTGTGTGCAGTCTGCTCGAGTATCGAGTCACACAGTGATTGTGTGCAATCTGCTCGAGTATCGACCAGCACAGTGATTGTGTGCAGCCTGCTCGAGTATCGAGCACACAGTGATTATGTGCAGCCTGCTCGAGTATCGAGTCACACAGTGATTGTGTGCAGTCTGCTCGACTATCGAGTCACACAGTGATTGTGTGCAGTCTGCTCGACTATCGAGTCGCACAGTGATTGTGTGCAGTGTGCTCGAGTATCGAGTCACACAGTGATTGTGTGCAGCCTGCTCGATTATTGAGTCACACAGTGATTGTGTGCAGTCTGCTCGAGTATCGAGTCACACAGTGATTGTGAGCACCCTGCTCGAGTATCGAGTCGCACAATGATTGTGTGCAGCCTGCTCGAGTATCGAGTCGCACAGTGATTGTATGCAGTCTGCTCGAGTATCGAGTCGCACAGTGATTGTGTGCAGTCTGCTCGAGCATCGAGTCGCACAGTGATTGTGTGCAGTCTACTCGAGTATCAAGTCGCACAGTGATTGTGTGCAGTCTGCTCGAGTATCGAGTCGCACAGTGATTGTGTGCAGTCTGCTCGAGTATCGAGTCGCACAGTGATTGTGTGCAGTCTGCTCGAGTATCGAGTCACACAGTGATTGTGTGCAGTCTGCTCAATTATCGAGTCGCACAGTGATTGTGTGCAGTCTGCTCGAGTATCGAGTCGCACAGTGATTGTGTGCAGTCTGCTCGAGTATCGAGTCGCACAGTGATTGTGTGCAGTCTGCTCGAGTATCGAGTCACACAGTGATTGTGTGCAGTCTGCTCAAGTATCGAGTCGCACAGTGATTGTGTGCAGTCTGCTCGAGTATCGAGTCGCACAGTGATTGTGTGCAGCCTGCTCGAATATCGAGTCACACATTGATTGTGTGCAGTCTGCTCGAGTATCGAGTCGCACAGTGTGTGCAGCCTGCTCGAGTATTGAGTCACACAGTGATTGTGTGCCGCCTGCTCAAGTATCGAGTCGCACAGTGATTTTGTGCAGTCTGCTCGAGTATCGAGTCGCACAGTGATTGTGTGCAGTCTGCTCGAGTATCGAGTCACACAGTGATTGTGTGCAGTCTGCTCGAGTATCGAGTCGCACAGTGATTGTGTGCAGTCTGCTCGAGTATCGAGTCACACAGTGATTGTGTGCAGTCTGCTCAAGTATCGAGTCGCACAGTGATTGTGTGCAGTCTGCTCGAGTATCGAGTCGCACAGTGATTGTGTGCAGCCTGCTCGAGTATCGAGTCACACATTGATTGTGTGCAGTCTGCTCGAGTATCAAGTCGCACAGTGTGTGCAGCCTGCTCGAGTATTGAGTCACACAGTGATTGTGTGCAGCCTGCTCGACTATCGACCAGCACAGTGATTGTGTGCAGCCTGCTCGAGTATCGAGTCGCACAGTGATTGTGTGCAGTCTGCTCGGGTATCGCCCAGCACAGTAAATGTGAACCCCCGGTTCGAGAATCGAGTCACACGGTGATTGTGTGCCATCTGCTCGAGTATCGAGTCGCACAGTGATTGTGTGCAGTCTGCTCGAGTATCGACGAGCACAGTGATTGTGTGCAGTCTGCTCGGGTATCGAGTCACACAGTGATTGTGTGCAGCCTGCTCGAGTATCGACCAGCAGTGATTGTGAGCACCCTGCTCGAGTATCGAGTCACACAGTGATTGTGTGCAGTCTGCTCGAGTATCGAGTCACACAGTGATTGTGTGCAGTCTGCTCGAGTATCGAGTCGCACAGTGATTGTGTGCAGTCTGCTCGAGTATCGAGTCACACAGTGATTGTGTGCAGTCTGCTCGACTATCGAGTCACACAGTGATTGTGTGCAGTCTGCTCGAGTATCGAGTCACACAGTGATTGTGTGCAGTCTGCTCGAGTATCGAGTCACACAGTGATTGTGTGCAGTCTGCTCGAGTATCGAGTCACACAGTGATTGTGTGCAGCCTGCCCGAGTATCGAGTCACACAGTGATTGTGTGCAGTCTGCTCGACTATCGAGTCGCACAGTGATTGTGTGCAGCCTGCTCGAGTATCGATTCACACAGTGATTGTGTGCAGCCTGCTCGAGTATCGAGTCGCACAGTGATTGTGTGCAGTCTGCTCGAGTATCGAGTCGCACAGTGATTGTGTGCAGTCTGCTCGAGTATCGAGTCACACAGTGATTGTGTGCAGTCTGCTCAAGTATCGAGTCGCACAGTGATTGTGTGCAGTCTGCTCGAGTATCGAGTCGCACAGTGATTGTGTGCAGTCTGCTCGAGTATCGAGTCGCACAGTGATTGTGTGCAGCCTGCTCGAGTATCGAGTCACACATTGATTGTGTGCAGTCTGCTCGAGTATCGACCAGCACAGTGTGTGCAGCCTGCTCGAGTATTGAGTCACACAGTGATTGTGTGCCGCCTGCTCAAGTATCGAGTCGCACAGTGATTTTGTGCAGTCTGCTCGAGTATCGAGTCGCACAGTAATTGTGTGCAGTCTGCTCGAGTATCGAGTCGCACAGTGATTGTGTGCAGTCTGCTCGAGTATCGAGTCGCACAGTGATTGTGTGCAGCCTGCTCGAGTATCGAGTCACACATTGATTGTGTGCAGTCTGCTCGAGTATCGAGTCGCACAGTGTGTGCAGCCTGCTCGAGTATTGAGTCACACAGTGATTGTGTGCAGCCTGCTCGAGTATCGACCAGCACAGTGATTGTGTGCAGCCTGCTCGAGTATCGAGTCGCACAGTGATTGTGTGCAGTCTGCTCGAGTATCGACCAGCACAGTGAATGTGAACCCCCGGTTCGAGAATCGAGTCACACGGTGATTGTGTGCCATCTGCTCGAGTATCGAGTCGCACAGTGATTGTGTGCAGTCTGCTCGAGTATCGACGAGCACAGTGATTGTGTGCAGTCTGCTCGAGTATCGAGTCACACAGTGATTGTGTGCAGCCTGCTCGAGTATCGACCAGCAGTGATTGTGAGCACCCTGCTCGAGTATCGAGTCACACAGTGATTGTGTGCAGTCTGCTCGACTATCGAGTCACACAGTGATTGTGTGCAGTCTGCTCGAGTATCGAGTCACACAGTGATTGTGTGCAGTCTGCTCGAGTATCGAGTCACACAGTGATTGTGTGCAGTCTGCTCGACTATCGAGTCGCACAGTGATTGTGTGCAGCCTGCTCGAGTATCGATTCACACAGTGATTGTGTGCAGCCTGCTCGAGTATCGAGTCACACAGTGATTGTGAGCACCCTGCTCGGGTATCGAGTCACACAGTGATTATGTGCAGCCTGCTCGAGTATCGAGTCACACAGTGATTGTGTGCAGTCTGCTCGACTATCGAGTCGCACAGTGATTGTGTGCAGCCTGCTCGAGTATCGATTCACACAGTGATTGTGTGCAGCCTGCTCGAGTATCGAGTCACACAGTGATTGTGAGCACCCTGCTCGGGTATCGAGTCGCACAGTGATTGTGTGCAGTCTGCTCGAGTATCGACCAGCACAGTGATTGTTAGCACCCTGCTCGAGTATCGAGTCGCACAGTGATTGTGTGCAGTCTGCTCGAGTATCGAGTCACAGAGTGATTGTGTGCAGGCTGCTCGCGTATCGAGTCACAGAGTGATTGTGTGCAGTCTGCTCGAGTATCGAGTCACACAGTGATTGTGTGCAGTCTGCTCGAGTATCGAGTCACACAGTGATTGTGTGCAGTCTGCTCGAGTATCGAGTCGCACAGTGATTGTGTACAGTCTGCTCGAGTATCGAGTTGCACAGAGATTGTGTGCAGTCTGCTCGAGTAACGAGTCGCACAGTGATTGTGTGCAGTCCGCTCGAGTATCGAGTCACACAGTGATTGTGTGCAGTCTGCTCGAGCATCGACCAGCAGTGATTGTATGCAGTCTGCTCAAGTATCCAGTCACACAGTGATTGTGTGCAGTCTGCTCGAGTATCGAGTCGCACAGTGATTGTGTGCACCCTGCTCGAGTATCGAGTCGCACAGTGATTGTGTGCAGTCTGCTCGAGTATCGAGTCGCACAGTGATTGTGTGCAGTCTGCTCGAATATCGAGTCACACAGTGATTGTGTGCAGTCTGCTCGAGTATCGAGTCGCACACTGATTGTGTGCAGTCTGCTCGAGTATCGAGTCACACAGTGATTGTGTGCAGTCTGCTCGAGTATCGAGTCGCACAGTGATTGTGTGCAGTCTGCTCGAGTATCGAGTCACACAGTGATTGTGTGCAGTCTGCTCGAGTATCGAGTCACACAGTGATTGTGTGCAGTCTGCTCGAGTATCGAGTCACACAGTGATTGTGTGCAGTCTGCTCGAGTATCGAGTCGCACAGTGATTGTGTGCAGTCTGCTCGAGTATCGAGTCACACAGTGATTGTGTGCAGTCTGCTCGAGTTTCGAGTCACACAGTGATTGTGTGCAGTCTGCTCGAGTATCGAGTCACACATTGATTGTGTGCAGTCTGCTCGAGTATCGAGTCACACAGTGATTGTGTGCAGTCTGCTCGAGTATCGACCAGCACAGTGATTGTGTGCAGCCTGCTCGAGTATCGAGCACACAGTGATTATGTGCAGCCTGCTCGAGTATCGAGTCACACAGTGATTGTGTGCAGTCTGCTCGACTATCGAGTCACACAGTGATTGTGTACAGTCTGCTCGACTATCGAGTCGCACAGTGATTGTGTGCAGTGTGCTCGAGTATCGAGTCACACAGTGATTGTGTGCAGCCTGCTCGATTATTGAGTCACACAGTGATTGTGTGCAGTCTGCTCGAGTATCGAGTCACACAGTGATTGTGAGCACCCTGCTCGAGTATCGAGTCGCACAGTGATTGTGTGCAGCCTGCTCGAGTATCGAGTCGCACAGTGATTGTATGCAGTCTGCTCGAGTATCGAGTCGCACAGTGATTGTGTGCAGTCTGCTCGAGCATCGAGTCGCACAGTGATTGTGTGCAGTCTACTCGAGTATCAAGTCGCACAGTGAGTGTGTGCAGTCTGCTCGAGTATCGAGTCGCACAGTGATTGTGTGCAGTCTGCTCGAGTATCGAGTCGCACAGTGATTGTGTGCAGTCTGCTCGAGTATCGAGTCACACAGTGATTGTGTGCAGTCTGCTCAAGTATCGAGTCGCACAGTGATTGTGTGCAGTCTGCTCGAGTATCGAGTGCAGTCTGCTCGAGTATCGAGTCGCACAGTGATTGTGTGCAGTCTGCTCGAGTATCGAGTCACACAGTGATTGTGTGCAGTCTGCTCAAGTATCGAGTCGCACAGTGATTGTGTGCAGTCTGCGCACAGTGATTGTGTGCAGCCTGCTCGAATATCGAGTCACACATTGATTGTGTGCAGTCTGCTCGACAGTGTGTGCAGCCTGCTCGAGTATTGAGTCACACAGTGATTGTGTGCAGCCTGCTCGAGTATCGAGTCGCACAGTGATTGTGTGCCGAGTCGCACAGTGATTTTGTGCAGTCTGCTCGAGTATCGAGTCGCACAGTGATTGTGTGCAGTCTGCTCGAGTATCGAGTCACACAGTGATTGTGTGCAGTCTGCTCGAGTATCGAGTCGCACAGTGATTGTGTGCAGTCTGCTCGAGTATCGAGTCACACAGTGATTGTGTGCAGTCTGCTCAAGTATCGAGTCGCACAGTGATTGTGTGCAGTCTCTCGAGTATCGAGTCGCACAGTGATTGTGTGCAGCCTGCTCGAGTATCGAGTCACACATTGATTGTGTGCAGTTCGAGTCGCACAGTGTGTGCAGCCTGCTCGAGTATTGAGTCACACAGTGAGTGTGTGCAGCCTGCTCGACTATCGACCAGCACAGTGATTGTGTGCAGCCTGCTCGAGTATCGAGTCGCACAGTGATTGTGTGCAGTCTGCTCGAGTATCGAGTCACACAGTGATTGTGTGCAGTCTGCTCGAGTATCGAGTCACACAGTGATTGTGTGCAGTCTGCTCGAGTATCGAGTCACACATTGATTGTGTGCAGTCTGCTCGAGTATCGAGTCACACAGTGATTGTGTGCAGTCTGCTCGAGTATCGACCAGCACAGTGATTGTGTGCAGCCTGCTCGAGTATCGAGCACACAGTGATTATGTGCAGCCTGCTCGAGTATCGAGTCACACAGTGATTGTGTGCAGTCTGCTCGACTATCGAGTCACACAGTGATTGTGTGCAGTCTGCTCGACTATCGAGTCGCACAGTGATTGTGTGCAGTGTGCTCGAGTATCGAGTCACACAGTGATTGTGTGCAGCCTGCTCGATTATTGAGTCACACAGTGATTGTGTGCAGTCTGCTCGAGTATCGAGTCACACAGTGATTGTGAGCACCCTGCTCGAGTATCGAGTCGCACAGTGATTGTGTGCAGCCTGCTCGAGTATCGAGTCGCACAGTGATTGTATGCAGTCTGCTCGAGTATCGAGTCGCACAGTGATTGTGTGCAGTCTGCTCGAGCATCGAGTCGCACAGTGATTGTGTGCAGTCTACTCGAGTATCAAGTCGCACAGTGATTGTGTGCAGTCTGCTCGAGTATCGAGTCGCACAGTGATTGTGTGCAGTCTGCTCGAGTATCGAGTCGCACAGTGATTGTGTGCAGTCTGCTCGAGTATCGAGTCACACAGTGATTGTGTGCAGTCTGCTCAAGTATCGAGTCGCACAGTGATTGTGTGCAGTCTGCTCGAGTATCGAGTCGCACAGTGATTGTGTGCAGTCTGCTCGAGTATCGAGTCGCACAGTGATTGTGTGCAGTCTGCTCGAGTATCGAGTCACACAGTGATTGTGTGCAGTCTGCTCAAGTATCGAGTCGCACAGTGATTGTGTGCAGTCTGCTCGAGTATCGAGTCGCACAGTGATTGTGTGCAGCCTGCTCGAATATCGAGTCACACATTGATTGTGTGCAGTCTGCTCGAGTATCGAGTCGCACAGTGTGTGCAGCCTGCTCGAGTATTGAGTCACACAGTGATTGTGTGCCGCCTGCTCAAGTATCGAGTCGCACAGTGATTTTGTGCAGTCTGCTCGAGTATCGAGTCGCACAGTGATTGTGTGCAGTCTGCTCGAGTATCGAGTCACACAGTGATTGTGTGCAGTCTGCTCGAGTATCGAGTCGCACAGTGATTGTGTGCAGTCTGCTCGAGTATCGAGTCACACAGTGATTGTGTGCAGTCTGCTCAAGTATCGAGTCGCACAGTGATTGTGTGCAGTCTGCTCGAGTATCGAGTCGCACAGTGATTGTGTGCAGCCTGCTCGAGTATCGAGTCACACATTGATTGTGTGCAGTCTGCTCGAGTATCGAGTCGCACAGTGTGTGCAGCCTGCTCGAGTATTGAGTCACACAGTGATTGTGTGCAGCCTGCTCGACTATCGACCAGCACAGTGATTGTGTGCAGCATGCTCGAGTATCGAGTCGCACAGTGATTGTGTGCAGTCTGCTCGGGTATCGCCCAGCACAGTAAATGTGAACCCCCGGTTCGAGAATCGAGTCACACGGTGATTGTGTGCCATCTGCTCGAGTATCGAGTCGCACAGTGATTGTGTGCAGTCTGCTCGAGTATCGACGAGCACAGTGATTGTGTGCAGTCTGCTCGAGTATCGAGTCACACAGTGATTGTGTGCAGCCTGCTCGAGTATCGACCAGCAGTGATTGTGAGCACCCTGCTCGAGTATCGAGTCACACAGTGATTGTGTGCAGTCTGCTCGACTATCGAGTCACACAGTGATTGTGTGCAGTCTGCTCGAGTATCGAGTCACACAGTGATTGTGTGCAGTCTGCTCGAGTATCGAGTCACACAGTGATTGTGTGCAGCCTGCTCGAGTATCGAGTCACACAGTGATTGTGTGCAGTCTGCTCGACTATCGAGTCGCACAGTGATTGTGTGCAGCCTGCTCGAGTATCGATTCACACAGTGATTGTGTGCAGCCTGCTCGAGTATCGAGTCGCACAGTGATTGTGTGCAGTCTGCTCGAGTATCGAGTCGCACAGTGATTGTGTGCAGTCTGCTCGAGTATCGAGTCACACAGTGATTGTGTGCAGTCTGCTCAAGTATCGAGTCGCACAGTGATTGTGTGCAGTCTGCTCGAGTATCGAGTCGCACAGTGATTGTGTGCAGTCTGCTCGAGTATCGAGTCGCACAGTGATTGTGTGCAGCCTGCTCGAGTATCGAGTCACACAGTGATTGTGTGCAGTCTGCTCGAGTATCGAGTCGCACAGTGATTGTGTGCAGTCTGCTCGAGTATCGAGTCACACAGTGATTGTGTGCAGTCTGCTCGAGTATCGAGTCACACAGTGATTGTGTGCAGTCTGCTCGAGTATCGAGTCACACAGTGATTGTGTGCGGTCTGCTCGAGTATCGAGTCGCACAGTGATTGTGTGCAGTCTGCTCGAGTATCGAGTCACACAGTGATTGTGTGCAGTCTGCTCGAGTATCGAGTCACACAGTGATTGTGTGCAGTCTGCTCGAGTATCGAGTCACACATTGATTGTGTGCAGTCTGCTCGAGTATCGAGTCACACAGTGATTGTGTGCAGTCTGCTCGAGTATCGACCAGCACAGTGATTGTGTGCAGCCTGCTCGAGTATCGAGCACACAGTGATTATGTGCAGCCTGCTCGAGTATCGAGTCACACAGTGATTGTGTGCAGTCTGCTCGACTATCGAGTCACACAGTGATTGTGTGCAGTCTGCTCGACTATCGAGTCGCACAGTGATTGTGTGCAGTGTGCTCGAGTATCGAGTCACACAGTGATTGTGTGCAGCCTGCTCGATTATTGAGTCACACAGTGATTGTGTGCAGTCTGCTCGAGTATCGAGTCACACAGTGATTGTGAGCACCCTGCTCGAGTATCGAGTCGCACAGTGATTGTGTGCAGCCTGCTCGAGTATCGAGTCGCACAGTGATTGTATGCAGTCTGCTCGAGTATCGAGTCGCACAGTGATTGTGTGCAGTCTGCTCGAGCATCGAGTCGCACAGTGATTGTGTGCAGTCTACTCGAGTATCAAGTCGCACAGTGATTGTGTGCAGTCTGCTCGAGTATCGAGTCGCACAGTGATTGTGTGCAGTCTGCTCGAGTATCGAGTCGCACAGTGATTGTGTGCAGTCTGCTCGAGTATCGAGTCACACAGTGATTGTGTGCAGTCTGCTCAAGTATCGAGTCGCACAGTGATTGTGTGCAGTCTGCTCGAGTATCGAGTCGCACAGTGATTGTGTGCAGTCTGCTCGAGTATCGAGTCGCACAGTGATTGTGTGCAGTCTGCTCGAGTATCGAGTCACACAGTGATTGTGTGCAGTCTGCTCAAGTATCGAGTCGCACAGTGATTGTGTGCAGTCTGCTCGAGTATCGAGTCGCACAGTGATTGTGTGCAGCCTGCTCGAATATCGAGTCACACATTGATTGTGTGCAGTCTGCTCGAGTATCGAGTCGCACAGTGTGTGCAGCCTGCTCGAGTATCGAGTCGCACAGTGATTTTGTGCAGTCTGCTCGAGTATCGAGTCGCACAGTGATTGTGTGCAGTCTGCTCGAGTATCGAGTCACACAGTGATTGTGTGCAGTCTGCTCGAGTATCGAGTCGCACAGTGATTGTGTGCAGTCTGCTCGAGTATCGAGTCACACAGTGATTGTGTGCAGTCTGCTCAAGTATCGAGTCGCACAGTGATTGTGTGCAGTCTGCTCGAGTATCGAGTCGCACAGTGATTGTGTGCAGCCTGCTCGAGTATCGAGTCACACATTGATTGTGTGCAGTCTGCTCGAGTATCGAGTCGCACAGTGTGTGCAGCCTGCTCGAGTATTGAGTCACACAGTGATTGTGTGCAGCCTGCTCGAGTATCGACCAGCACAGTGATTGTGTGCAGCCTGCTCGAGTATCGAGTCGCACAGTGATTGTGTGCAGTCTGCTCGGGTATCGCCCAGCACAGTGAATGTGAACCCCCGGTTCGAGAATCGAGTCACACGGTGATTGTGTGCCATCTGCTCGAGTATCGAGTCGCACAGTGATTGTGTGCAGTCTGCTCGAGTATCGACGAGCACAGTGATTGTGTGCAGTCTGCTCGAGTATCGAGTCACACAGTGATTGTGTGCAGCCTGCTCGAGTATCGACCAGCAGTGATTGTGAGCACCCTGCTCGAGTATCGAGTCACACAGTGATTGTGTGCAGTCTGCTCGACTATCGAGTCACACAGTGATTGTGTGCAGTCTGCTCGAGTATCGAGTCACACAGTGATTGTGTGCAGTCTGCTCGAGTATCGAGTCACACAGTGATTGTGTGCAGCCTGCTCGAGTATCGAGTCACACAGTGATTGTGTGCAGTCTGCTCGACTATCGAGTCGCACAGTGATTGTGTGCAGCCTGCTCAAGTATCGATTCACACAGTGATTGTGTGCAGCCTGCTCGAGTATCGAGTCGCACAGTGATTGTGTGCAGTCTGCTCGAGCATCGAGTCGCACAGTGATTGTGTGCAGTCTGCTCGAGTATCGAGTCACACAGTGATTGTGTGCAGTCTGCTCAAGTATCGAGTCGCACAGTGATTGTGTGCAGTCTGCTCGAGTATCGAGTCGCACAGTGATTGTGTGCAGTCTGCTCGAGTATCGAGTCGCACAGTGATTGTGTGCAGCCTGCTCGAGTATCGAGTCACACATTGATTGTGTGCAGTCTGCTCGAGTATCGAGTCGCACAGTGTGTGCAGCCTGCTCGAGTATTGAGTCACACAGTGATTGTGTGCCGCCTGCTCAAGTATCGAGTCGCACAGTGATTTTGTGCAGTCTGCTCGAGTATCGAGTCGCACAGTAATTGTGTGCAGTCTGCTCGAGTATCGAGTCGCACAGTGATTGTGTGCAGTCTGCTCGAGTATCGAGTCGCACAGTGATTGTGTGCAGCCTGCTCGAGTATCGAGTCACACATTGATTGTGTGCAGTCTGCTCGAGTATCGAGTCGCACAGTGTGTGCAGCCTGCTCGAGTATTGAGTCACACAGTGATTGTGTGCAGCCTGCTCGAGTATCGACCAGCACAGTGATTGTGTGCAGCCTGCTCGAGTATCGAGTCGCACAGTGATTGTGTGCAGTCTGCTCGAGTATCGACCAGCACAGTGAATGTGAACCCCCGGTTCGAGAATCGAGTCACACGGTGATTGTGTGCCATCTGCTCGAGTATCGAGTCGCACAGTGATTGTGTGCAGTCTGCTCGAGTATCGACGAGCACAGTGATTGTGTGCAGTCTGCTCGAGTATCGAGTCACACAGTGATTGTGTGCAGCCTGCTCGAGTATCGACCAGCAGTGATTGTGAGCACCCTGCTCGAGTATCGAGTCACACAGTGATTGTGTGCAGTCTGCTCGACTATCGAGTCACACAGTGATTGTGTGCAGTCTGCTCGAGTATCGAGTCACACAGTGATTGTGTGCAGTCTGCTCGAGTATCGAGTCACACAGTGATTGTGTGCAGCCTGCTCGAGTATCGAGTCACACAGTGATTGTGTGCAGTCTGCTCGACTATCGAGTCGCACAGTGATTGTGTGCAGCCTGCTCGAGTATCGATTCACACAGTGATTGTGTGCAGCCTGCTCGAGTATCGAGTCACACAGTGATTGTGAGCACCCTGCTCGGGTATCGAGTCACACAGTGATTATGTGCAGCCTGCTCGAGTATCGAGTCACACAGTGATTGTGTGCAGTCTGCTCGACTATCGAGTCGCACAGTGATTGTGTGCAGCCTGCTCGAGTATCGATTCACACAGTGATTGTGTGCAGCCTGCTCGAGTATCGAGTCACACAGTGATTGTGAGCACCCTGCTCGGGTATCGAGTCGCACAGTGATTGTGTGCAGTCTGCTCGAGTATCGACCAGCACAGTGATTGTTAGCACCCTGCTCGAGTATCGAGTCGCACAGTGATTGTGTGCAGTCTGCTCGAGTATCGAGTCACAGAGTGATTGTGTGCAGTCTGCTCGAGTATCGAGTCACACAGTGATTGTGTGCAGTCTGCTCGAGTATCGAGTCACACAGTGATTGTGTGCAGTCTGCTCGAGTATCGAGTCGCACAGTGATTGTGTACAGTCTGCTCGAGTATCGAGTTGCACAGAGATTGTGTGCAGTCTGCTCGAGTAACGAGTCGCACAGTGATTGTGTGCAGTCTGCTCGAGTATCGAGTCACACAGTGATTGTGTGCAGTCTGCTCGAGCATCGACCAGCACAGTGATTGTATGCAGTCTGCTCGAGTATCGAGTTGCACAGAGATTGTGTGCAGTCTGCTCGAGTATCGACCAGCACAGTGATTGTGTGCAGTCTGCTCGAGTATCGAGTTGCACAGAGATTGTGTGCAGTCTGCTCGAGTATCGACCAGCACAGTGATTGTGTGCAGTCTGCTCGAGTAATGAATCGCACAGTGATTGTGTGCAGTCTGCTCGAGTATCGACGAGCACAGTGATTGTGTGCAGTCTGCTCGAGTATCGAGTCACACAGTGATTGTGTGCAGCCTGCTCGAGTATCGACCAGCAGTGATTGTGAGCACCCTGCTCGAGTATCGAGTCACACAGTGATTGTGTGCAGTCTGCTCGACTATCGAGTCACACAGTGATTGTGTGCAGTCTGCTCGAGTATCGAGTCACACAGTGATTGTGTGCAGTCTGCTCGAGTATCGAGTCACACAGTGATTGTGTGCAGCCTGCTCGAGTATCGAGTCACACAGTGATTGTGTGCAGTCTGCTCGACTATCGAGTCGCACAGTGATTGTGTGCAGCCTGCTCGAGTATCGATTCACACAGTGATTGTGTGCAGCCTGCTCGAGTATCGAGTCACACAGTGATTGTGAGCACCCTGCTCGGGCATTGAGTCACACAGTGATTATGTGCAGCCTGCTCGAGTATCGAGTCACACAGTGATTGTGTGCAGTCTGCTCGACTATCGAGTCGCACAGTGATTGTGTGCAGCCTGCTCGAGTATCGATTCACACAGTGATTGTGTGCAGCCTGCTCGAGTATCGAGTCACACAGTGATTGTGAGCACCCTGCTCGGGTATCGAGTCGCACAGTGATTGTGTGCAGTCTGCTCGAGTATCGACCAGCACAGTGATTGTGAGCACCCTGCTCGAGTATCGAGTCGCACAGTGATTGCGTGCAGTCTGCTCGAGTATCGAGTCACAGAGTGATTGTGTGCAGTCTGCTCGCGTATCGAGTCACAGAGTGATTGTGTGCAGTCTGCTCGAGTATCGAGTCACACAGTGATTGTGTGCAGTCTGCTCGAGTATCGAGTCACACAGTGATTGTGTGCAGTCTGCTCGATTATCGAGTCGCACAGTGATTGTGTGCAGTCTGCTCGAGTATCGAGTCGCACAGTGATTGTGTGCAGTCTGCTCGAGTATCGAGTCGCACATTGATTGTGTGCAGTCTGCTCGAGTATCGAGTCGCACAGTGATGGTGTGCAGTCTGCTCGAGAATCAAGTCGCACAGTGATTGTGTGCAGCCTGCTCGAGTTACGAGTCGCACAGTGATTTTGTGCAGTCTGCTCGAGAATCGAGTCGCACAGTGATTGTGTGCAGCCTGCTCGAGTTACGAGTCGCACAGTGATTGTGTGCAGCCTGCTCGAGTATCGACCAGCAAAGTGATTGTGTGCAGTCTGCTCGAGTATCGAGTCACACAGTGATTGTGTGCAGTCTGCTCGAGTATCAAGGCGCACAATGATTGTGTGCAGTCTGCTCGAGTATCGAGTCACACAGTGATTGTGTGCAGTCTGCTCGAGAATCGAGTCGCAAAGTGATTGTGTTCAGGCTGCTCGAGTATCGAGTTGCACAGTGATTATGTGCAGTCTGCTCGAGTATCGAGCGCACAGTGATTGTGTGCAGTCTGCTCGAGTATCGAGTCACACAGTGATTGTGTGCAGTCTGCTCGAGTATCGAGCGCACAGTGATTGTGTGCAGTCTGCTCGAGTATCGAGTCACACAGTGATTGTGTGCAGTCTGCTCGAGTATCGAGTCGCACACTGATTGTTTGCAGTCTGCTCGAGTATCGACTCGCACAGTGATTGTGTGCAGTGTGCTCAAGTATCGAGTCGCACAGTGATTGTGTGCAGTCTGCTCGAGTATCGAGTCACACAGTGATTGTGTGCAGCCTCCTCGAGTATCGAGTCGCACAGTGATTGTGTGCAGTGTGCTCGAGTATCGAGTCGCACAGTGATTGTGTGCACCCTGCTCGAGTATCGACCAGCACAGTGATTGTGAGCACCCTGCTCGAGTATCGAGTCACAAAGTGATTGTGTGCAGTCTGCTCGAGTATCGAGTCACACTGTGATTGTGTGCAGGCTGCTCGAGTATCGAGTCGCACAGTGATTGTGTGCAGTCTGCTCGAGTATCGAGTCGCACAGTGATTCTTTGCACCATGCTCGATTATCGACCAGCACAGTGATTGTGAGCACCCTGCTCGAGTATCGAGTCGCACAATGATTGTGTGCACTCTGCTCGAGTATTGAGTCACACAGTGATTGTGTGCAGTCTGCTCGAGTATCGAGTCACACAGTGATTGTGTGCAGTCTGCTCGAGTATCGAGTCACACAGTGATTGTGTGCAGTCTGCTCGAGTATCGAGTCGCACAGTGATTGTGTGCAGTCTGCTCGAGTATCGAATCACACAGTGATTGTGTGCAGTCTGCTCGAGTATCGAGTCACACAGTGATTGTGTGCAGTCTGCTCGAGTATCGAGTCGCACACTGATTGTGTGCAATCTGCTCGAGTATCGAGTCACACAGTGATTGTGTGCAGTCTGCTCGAGTATCGAGTCGCACAGTGATTGTGTGCAGCCTGCTCGAGTATCGAGTCACACAGTGATTGTGTGTAGTCTGCTCGAGTATCGAGTCACACAGTGATTGTGTGCAGTCTGTTCGAGTATCGAGTCACACTGTGATTGTGTGCAGTCTGTTCGAGTATCGACCAGCACAGTGAATGTGAGCACCCTGCTCGAGAATAGAGTCAGACAGTGATTGTGTGCGGTCTGCTCGAGTATCGAGTCACACAGTGATTGTGTGCAGTCTGCTCGAGTATCGACGAGCACAGTGATTGTGTGCAGTCTGCTCGAGTATCGAGTCACACAGTGATTGTGTGCAGCCTGCTCGAGTATCGACCAGCACAGTGATTGTGAGCACCCTGCTCTAGTATCGAGTCACACAGTGATTGTGTGCAGTCTGCTCGAGTATCGATTCACACAGTGATTGTGTGCAGCCTGCTCGAGTATCGAGCACACAGTGATGATGTGCAGCCTGCTCGAGTATCGACCAGCAGTGATTGTGAGCACCCTGCTCGAGTATCGAGTCACACAGTGATTGTGTGCAGTCTGCTCGACTATCGAGTCACACAGTGATTGTGTGCAGTCTGCTCGAGTATCGAGTCACACAGTGATTGTGTGCAGTCTGCTCGAGTATCGAGTCACACAGTGATTGTGTGCAGCCTGCTCGAGTATCGAGTCACACAGTGATTGTGTGCAGTCTGCTCGACTATCGAGTCGCACAGTGATTGTGTGCAGCCTGCTCGAGTATCGATTCACACAGTGATTGTGTGCAGCCTGCTCGAGTATCGAGTCGCACAGTGATTGTGTGCAGCCTGCTCGAGTATCGAGTCGCACAGTGATTGTGTGCAGTCTGCTCGAGTATCGAGTCGCACAGTGATTGTGTGCAGTCTGCTCGAGTATCGAGTCACACAGTGATTGTGTGCAGTCTGCTCAAGTATCGAGTCGCACAGTGATTGTGTGCAGTCTGCTCGAGTATTGAGTCGCACAGTGATTGTGTGCAGTCTGCTCGAGTATCGAGTCGCACAGTGATTGTGTGCAGCCTGCTCGAGTATCGAGTCACACATTGATTGTGTGCAGTCTGCTCGAGTATCGAGTCGCACAGTGTGTGCAGCCTGCTCGAGTATTGAGTCACACAGTGATTGTGTGCAGCCTGCTCGAGTATCGACCAGCACAGTGATTGTGTGCAGCCTGCTCGAGTATCGAGTCGCACAGTGATTGTGTGCAGTCTGCTCGAGTATCGACCAGCACAGTGAATGTGAACCCCCGGTTCGAGAATCGAGTCACACGGTGATTGTGTGCCATCTGCTCGAGTATCGAGTCGCACAGTGATTGTGTGCAGTCTGCTCGAATATCGACGAGCACAGTGATTGTGTGCAGTCTGCTCGAGTATCGAGTCACACAGTGATTGTGTGCAGCCTGCTCGAGTATCGACCAGCAGTGATTGTGAGCACCCTGCTCGAGTATCGAGTCACACAGTGATTGTCTGCAGTCTGCTCGACTATCGAGTCACACAGTGATTGTGTGCAGTCTGCTCGCGTATCGAGTCACACAGTGATTGTGTGCAGTCTGCTCGAGTATCGAGTCACACAGTGATTGTGTGCAGCCTGCTCGAGTATCGAGTCACACAGTGATTGTGTGCAGTCTGCTCGACTGTCGAGTCGCACAGTGATTGTGTGCAGCCTGCTCGAGTATCGATTCACACAGTGATTGTGTGCAGCCTGCTCGAGTATCGAGTCACACAGTGATTGTGAGCTCCCTGCTCGGGTATCGAGTCGCACAGTGATTGTGTGCACCCTGCTCGAGTATCGAGTCGCACAGTGATTGTGTGCAGTCTGCTCGAGTATCGAGTCACAGAGTGATTGTGTGCCGTCTGCTCGAGTATCGAATCACACAGTGATTGTGTGCAGTCTGCTCGAGTATCGAGTCACACAGTGATTGTGTGCAGTCTGCTCGAGTATCGAGTCGCACAGTGATTGTGTGCAGTCTGCTCGAGTATCGAGTCGCACAGTGATTGTGTGCAGCCTGATCGAGTATCGAGTCGCACATTGATTGTGTGCAGTCTGCTCGAGTATCGAGTCGCACATTGATGGTGTGCAGTCTGCTCGAGTATCGAGTCGCACAGTGATTGTGTGCAGTCTGCTCGAGTATCGAGTCGCACATTGATTGTGTGCAGTCTGCTCGATTATCGAGTCGCACAGTGATTGTGTGCAGCCTGCTCGAGTTACGAGTCGCACAGTGATTGTGTGCAGTCTGCTCGAGAATCGAGTCGCACAGTGATTGTGTGCAGCCTGCTCGAGTTACGAGTTGCACAGTGATTGTGTGCAGCCTGGTCGAATATCGAGTCACACAGTGATTGTGTGCAGTCTGCTCAAGTATCCAGTCACACAGTGATTGTGTGCAGTCTGCTCGAGTATCGAGTCGCAGAGTGATTGTGTGCAGTCTGCTCGAGTATCGAGTCGCACAGTGATTGTGTGCACCCTGCTCGAGTATCGAGTCGCACAGTGATTGTGTGCAGTCTGCTCGAGTATCGAGTCGCACAGTGATTGTGTGCAGTCTGCTCAAATATCGAGTCACACAGTGATTGTGTGCAGTCTGCTCGACTATCAAGTCGCACAGTGATTGTGTGCAGCCTGCTCGAGTATCGATTCACACAGTGATTGTGTGCAGCCTGCTCGAGTATCGAGTCGCACAGTGATTGTGTGCAGTCTGCTCGAGTATCGAGTCACACAGTGATTGTGTGCAGCCTCCTCGAGTATCGAGTCGCACAGTGATTGTGTGCAGTGTGCTCGAGTATCGAGTCGCACAGTGATTGTGTGCACCCTGCTCGAGTATCGACCAGCACAGTGATTGTGAGCACCCTGCTCGAGTATCGAGTCACAAAGTGATTGTGTGCAGTCTGCTCGAGTATCGAGTCACACTGTGATTGTGTGCAGGCTGCTCGAGTATCGAGTCGCACAGTGATTGTGTGCAGTCTGCTCGAGTATCGAGTCGCACAGTGATTCTTTGCACCATGCTCGATTATCGACCAGCACAGTGATTGTGAGCACCCTGCTCGAGTATCGAGTCGCACAATGATTGTGTGCACTCTGCTCGAGTATTGAGTCACACAGTGATTGTGTGCAGTCTGCTCGAGTATCGAGTCACACAGTGATTGTGTGCAGTCTGCTCGAGTATCGAGTCACACAGTGATTGTGTGCAGTCTGCTCGAGTATCGAGTCGCACAGTGATTGTGTGCAGTCTGCTCGAGTATCGAATCACACAGTGATTGTGTGCAGTCTGCTCGAGTATCGAGTCACACAGTGATTGTGTGCAGTCTGCTCGAGTATCGAGTCGCACACTGATTGTGTGCAATCTGCTCGAGTATCGAGTCACACAGTGATTGTGTGCAGTCTGCTCGAGTATCGAGTCGCACAGTGATTGTGTGCAGCCTGCTCGAGTATCGAGTCACACAGTGATTGTGTGTAGTCTGCTCGAGTATCGAGTCACACAGTGATTGTGTGCAGTCTGTTCGAGTATCGAGTCACACTGTGATTGTGTGCAGTCTGTTCGAGTATCGACCAGCACAGTGAATGTGAGCACCCTGCTCGAGAATAGAGTCAGACAGTGATTGTGTGCGGTCTGCTCGAGTATCGAGTCACACAGTGATTGTGTGCAGTCTGCTCGAGTATCGACGAGCACAGTGATTGTGTGCAGTCTGCTCGAGTATCGAGTCACACAGTGATTGTGTGCAGCCTGCTCGAGTATCGACCAGCACAGTGATTGTGAGCACCCTGCTCTAGTATCGAGTCACACAGTGATTGTGTGCAGTCTGCTCGAGTATCGATTCACACAGTGATTGTGTGCAGCCTGCTCGAGTATCGAGCACACAGTGATGATGTGCAGCCTGCTCGAGTATCGACCAGCAGTGATTGTGAGCACCCTGCTCGAGTATCGAGTCACACAGTGATTGTGTGCAGTCTGCTCGACTATCGAGTCACACAGTGATTGTGTGCAGTCTGCTCGAGTATCGAGTCACACAGTGATTGTGTGCAGTCTGCTCGAGTATCGAGTCACACAGTGATTGTGTGCAGCCTGCTCGAGTATCGAGTCACACAGTGATTGTGTGCAGTCTGCTCGACTATCGAGTCGCACAGTGATTGTGTGCAGCCTGCTCGAGTATCGATTCACACAGTGATTGTGTGCAGCCTGCTCGAGTATCGAGTCGCACAGTGATTGTGTGCAGCCTGCTCGAGTATCGAGTCGCACAGTGATTGTGTGCAGTCTGCTCGAGTATCGAGTCGCACAGTGATTGTGTGCAGTCTGCTCGAGTATCGAGTCACACAGTGATTGTGTGCAGTCTGCTCAAGTATCGAGTCGCACAGTGATTGTGTGCAGTCTGCTCGAGTATTGAGTCGCACAGTGATTGTGTGCAGTCTGCTCGAGTATCGAGTCGCACAGTGATTGTGTGCAGCCTGCTCGAGTATCGAGTCACACATTGATTGTGTGCAGTCTGCTCGAGTATCGAGTCGCACAGTGTGTGCAGCCTGCTCGAGTATTGAGTCACACAGTGATTGTGTGCAGCCTGCTCGAGTATCGACCAGCACAGTGATTGTGTGCAGCCTGCTCGAGTATCGAGTCGCACAGTGATTGTGTGCAGTCTGCTCGAGTATCGACCAGCACAGTGAATGTGAACCCCCGGTTCGAGAATCGAGTCACACGGTGATTGTGTGCCATCTGCTCGAGTATCGAGTCGCACAGTGATTGTGTGCAGTCTGCTCGAATATCGACGAGCACAGTGATTGTGTGCAGTCTGCTCGAGTATCGAGTCACACAGTGATTGTGTGCAGCCTGCTCGAGTATCGACCAGCAGTGATTGTGAGCACCCTGCTCGAGTATCGAGTCACACAGTGATTGTCTGCAGTCTGCTCGACTATCGAGTCACACAGTGATTGTGTGCAGTCTGCTCGCGTATCGAGTCACACAGTGATTGTGTGCAGTCTGCTCGAGTATCGAGTCACACAGTGATTGTGTGCAGCCTGCTCGAGTATCGAGTCACACAGTGATTGTGTGCAGTCTGCTCGACTGTCGAGTCGCACAGTGATTGTGTGCAGCCTGCTCGAGTATCGATTCACACAGTGATTGTGTGCAGCCTGCTCGAGTATCGAGTCACACAGTGATTGTGAGCTCCCTGCTCGGGTATCGAGTCGCACAGTGATTGTGTGCACCCTGCTCGAGTATCGAGTCGCACAGTGATTGTGTGCAGTCTGCTCGAGTATCGAGTCACAGAGTGATTGTGTGCCGTCTGCTCGAGTATCGAATCACACAGTGATTGTGTGCAGTCTGCTCGAGTATCGAGTCACACAGTGATTGTGTGCAGTCTGCTCGAGTATCGAGTCGCACAGTGATTGTGTGCAGTCTGCTCGAGTATCGAGTCGCACAGTGATTGTGTGCAGCCTGATCGAGTATCGAGTCGCACATTGATTGTGTGCAGTCTGCTCGAGTATCGAGTCGCACATTGATGGTGTGCAGTCTGCTCGAGTATCGAGTCGCACAGTGATTGTGTGCAGTCTGCTCGAGTATCGAGTCGCACATTGATTGTGTGCAGTCTGCTCGATTATCGAGTCGCACAGTGATTGTGTGCAGCCTGCTCGAGTTACGAGTCGCACAGTGATTGTGTGCAGTCTGCTCGAGAATCGAGTCGCACAGTGATTGTGTGCAGCCTGCTCGAGTTACGAGTTGCACAGTGATTGTGTGCAGCCTGGTCGAATATCGAGTCACACAGTGATTGTGTGCAGTCTGCTCAAGTATCCAGTCACACAGTGATTGTGTGCAGTCTGCTCGAGTATCGAGTCGCAGAGTGATTGTGTGCAGTCTGCTCGAGTATCGAGTCGCACAGTGATTGTGTGCACCCTGCTCGAGTATCGAGTCGCACAGTGATTGTGTGCAGTCTGCTCGAGTATCGAGTCGCACAGTGATTGTGTGCAGTCTGCTCAAATATCGAGTCACACAGTGATTGTGTGCAGTCTGCTCGAGTATCGAGTCGCACACTGATTGTGTGCAGTCTGCTCGAGTATCGAGTCACACAGTGATTGTGTGCAGTCTGCTCGAGTATCGAGTCGCACAGTGATTGTGTGCAGTCTGCTCGAGTATCGAGTCACACAGTGATTGTGTGCAGTCTGCTCGAGTATCGAGTCACACAGTGATTGTGTGCAGTCTGCTCGAGTATCGAGTCACACAGTGATTGTGTGCAGTCTGCTCGAGTATCGAGTCGCACAGTGATTGTGTGCAGTCTGCTCGAGTATCGAGTCACACAGTGATTGTGTGCAGTCTGCTCGAGTATCGAGTCACACAGTGATTGTGTGCAGTCTGCTCGAGTATCGAGTCACACATTGATTGTGTGCAGTCTGCTCGAGTATCGAGTCACACAGTGATTGTGTGCAGTCTGCTCGAGTATCGACCAGCACAGTGATTGTGTGCAGCCTGCTCGAGTATCGAGCACACAGTGATTATGTGCAGCCTGCTCGAGTATCGAGTCACACAGTGATTGTGTGCAGTCTGCTCGACTATCGAGTCACACAGTGATTGTGTGCAGTCTGCTCGACTATCGAGTCGCACAGTGATTGTGTGCAGTGTGCTCGAGTATCGAGTCACACAGTGATTGTGTGCAGCCTGCTCGATTATTGAGTCACACAGTGATTGTGTGCAGTCTGCTCGAGTATCGAGTCACACAGTGATTGTGAGCACCCTGCTCGAGTATCGAGTCGCACAGTGATTGTGTGCAGCCTGCTCGAGTATCGAGTCGCACAGTGATTGTATGCAGTCTGCTCGAGTATCGAGTCGCACAGTGATTGTGTGCAGTCTGCTCGAGCATCGAGTCGCACAGTGATTGTGTGCAGTCTGCTCGAGTATCAAGTCGCACAGTGATTGTGTGCAGTCTGCTCGAGTATCGAGTCGCACAGTGATTGTGTGCAGTCTGCTCGAGTATCGAGTCGCACAGTGATTGTGTGCAGTCTGCTCGAGTATCGAGTCACACAGTGATTGTGTGCAGTCTGCTCAAGTATCGAGTCGCACAGTGATTGTGTGCAGTCTGCTCGAGTATCGAGTCGCACAGTGATTGTGTGCAGTCTGCTCGAGTATCGAGTCGCACAGTGATTGTGTGCAGTCTGCTCGAGTATCGAGTCACACAGTGATTGTGTGCAGTCTGCTCAAGTATCGAGTCGCA
The DNA here is from genome assembly GCF_964213995.1 of Mustelus asterias. Taxonomy (NCBI): domain Eukaryota; kingdom Metazoa; phylum Chordata; class Chondrichthyes; order Carcharhiniformes; family Triakidae; genus Mustelus; species Mustelus asterias. The sequence continues at coordinate 43,508,010 of NC_135813.1, forward strand.
CAGTGATTGTGTGCAGTCTGCTCGAGTATCGAGTCGCAGAGTGATTGTGTGCAGCCTGCTCGAATATCGAGTCACACATTGATTGTGTGCAGTCTGCTCGAGTATCGAGTCGCACAGTGTGTGCAGCTTGCTCGAGTATTGAGTCACAAAGTGATTGTGTGCCGCCTGCTCAAGTATCGAGTCACACAGTGATTGTGTGCAGTCTGCTCGACTATCGAGTCGCACAGTGATTGTGTGCAGCCTGCTCGAGTATCGATTCACACAGTGATTGTGTGCAGCCTGCTCGAGTATCGAGTCACACAGTGATTGTGAGCTCCCTGCTCGGGTATCGAGTCGCACAGTGATTGTGTGCACCCTGCTCGAGTATCGAGTCGCACAGTGATTGTGTGCCGTCTGCTCGAGTATCGAATCACACAGTGATTGTGTGCAGTCTGCTCGAGTATCGAGTCACACAGTGATTGTGTGCAGTCTGCTCGAGTATCGAGTCGCACAGTGATTGTGTGCAGTCTGCTCGAGTATCGAGTCGCACAGTGATTGTGTGCAGCCTGATCGAGTATCGAGTCGCACATTGATTGTGTGCAGTCTGCTCGAGTATCGAGTCGCACATTGATTGTGTGCAGTCTGCTCGAGTATCGAGTCGCACAGTGATTGTGTGCAGTCTGCTCGAGTATCGAGTCGCACAGTGATTGTGTGCAGTCTGCTCGATTATCGAGTCGCACAGTGATTGTGTGCAGCCTGCTCGAGTTACGAGTCACACAGTGATTGTGTGCAGTCTGCTCGAGTATCGAGTCACACAGTGATTGTGTGCAGTCTGCTCGAGTATCGAGTCGCACAGTGATTGTGTGCAGTCTGCTCGAGTATCGAGTCACACAGTGATTGTGTGCAGTCTGCTCGAGTATCGAGTCACACAGTGATTGTGTGCAGTCTGCTCGAGTATCGAGTCACACATTGATTGTGTGCAGTCTGCTCGAGTATCGAGTCACACAGTGATTGTTTGCAGTCTGCTCGAGTATCGACCAGCACAGTGATTGTGTGCAGCCTGCTCGAGTATCGAGCACACAGTGATTATGTGCAGCCTGCTCGAGTATCGAGTCACACAGTGATTGTGTGCAGTCTGCTCGACTATCGAGTCACACAGTGATTGTGTGCAGTCTGCTCGACTATCGAGTCGCACAGTGATTGTGTGCAGTGTGCTCGACTATCGAGTCACACAGTGATTGTGTGCAGCCTGCTCGATTATTGAGTCACACAGTGATTGTGTGCAGTCTGCTCGAGTATCGAGTCACACAGTGATTGTGAGCACCCTGCTCGACTATCGAGTCGCACAGTGATTGTGTGCAGCCTGCTCGAGTATCGAGTCGCACAGTGATTGTATGCAGTCTGCTCGAGTATCGAGTCGCACAGTGATTGTGTGCAGTCTGCTCGAGCATCGAGTCGCACAGTGATTGTGTGCAGTCTGCTCGAGTATCAAGTCGCACAGTGATTGTGTGCAGTCTGCTCGAGTATCGAGTCGCACAGTGATTGTGTGCAGTCTGCTCGAGTATCGAGTCGCACAGTGATTGTGTGCAGTCTGCTCGAGTATCGAGTCACACAGTGATTGTGTGCAGTCTGCTCAAGTATCGAGTCGCACAGTGATTGTGTGCAGTCTGCTCGAGTATCGAGTCGCACAGTGATTGTGTGCAGTCTGCTCGAGTATCGAGTCGCACAGTGATTGTGTGCAGTCTGCTCGAGTATCGAGTCACACAGTGATTGTGTGCAGTCTGCTCAAGTATCGAGTCGCACAGTGATTGTGTGCAGTCTGCTCGAGTATCGAGTCGCACAGTGATTGTGTGCAGCCTGCTCGAATATCGAGTCACACATTGATTGTGTGCAGTCTGCTCGAGTATCGAGTCGCACAGTGTGTGCAGCCTGCTCGAGTATTGAGTCACACAGTGATTGTGTGCCGCCTGCCCAAGTATCGAGTCACACAGTGATTGTGTGCAGTCTGCTCAACTATCGAGTCGCACAGTGATTGTGTGCAGCCTGCTCGAGTATCGATTCACACAGTGATTGTGTGCAGCCTGCTCGAGTATCGAGTCACACAGTGATTGTGAGCTCCCTGCTCGGGTATCGAGTCGCACAGTGATTGTGTGCACCCTGCTCGAGTATCGAGTCGCACAGTGATTGTGTGCAGTCTGCTCGAGTATCGAGTCACAGAGTGATTGTGTGCCGTCTGCTCGAGTATCGAGTCACACATTGATTGTGTGCAGTCTGCTCGAGTATCGAGTCGCACAGTGATTGTGTGCAGTCTGCTCGAGTATCGAGTCGCACAGTGATTGTGTGCAGTCTGCTCGAGTATCGAGTCGCACATTGATTGTGTGCAGTCTGCTCGAGTATCGAGTCGCACAGTGATTGTGTGCAGTCTGCTCGAGTATCGAGTCGCACATTGATTGTGTGCAGTCTGCTCGATTATCGAGTCGCACAGTGATTGTGTGCAGCCTGCTCGAGTTACGAGTCGCACAGTGATTGTGTGCAGTCTGCTCGAGAATCGAGTCGCACAGTGATTGTGTGCAGCCTGCTCGAGTTACGAGTTGCACAGTGATTGTGTGCAGTCTGGTCGAATATCGAGTCACACAGTGATTGTGTGCAGTCTGCTCGAGTATCGAGTCGCACAGTGATTGTGTGCAGTCTGCTCGAGTATCGAGTCGCACAGTGATTGTGTGCAGTCTGCTCGATTATCGAGTCGCACAGTGATTGTGTGCAGCCTGCTCGAGTTACGAGTCGCACAGTGATTGTGTGCAGTCTGCTCGAGAATCGAGTCGCACAGTGATTGTGTGCAGCCTGCTCGAGTTACGAGTTGCACAGTGATTGTGTGCAGTCTGGTCGAATATCGAGTCACACAGTGATTGTGTGCAGTCTGCTCAAGTATCCAGTCACACAGTGATTGTGTGCAGTCTGCTCGAGTATCGAGTCGCAGAGTGATTGTGTGCAGTCTGCTCGAGTATCGAGTCGCACAGTGATTGTGTGCACCCTGCTCGAGTATCGAGTCGCACAGTGATTGTGTGCAGTCTGCTCGAGTATCGAGTCGCACAGTGATTGTGTGCAGTCTGCTCGAATATCGAGTCACACAGTGATTGTGTGCAGTCTGCTCGAGTATCGAGTCGCACACTGATTGTGTGCAGTCTGCTCGAGTATCGAGTCACACAGTGATTGTGTGCAGTCTGCTCGAGTATCGAGTCGCACAGTGATTGTGTGCAGTCTGCTCGAGTATCGAGTCACACAGTGATTGTGTGCAGTCTGCTCGAGTATCGAGTCACACAGTGATTGTGTGCAGTCTGCTCGAGTATCGAGTCACACAGTGATTGTGTGCAGTCTGCTCGAGTATCGAGTCGCACAGTGATTGTGTGCAGTCTGCTCGAGTATCGAGTCACACAGTGATTGTGTGCAGTCTGCTCGAGTATCGAGTCACACAGTGATTGTGTGCAGTCTGCTCGAGTATCGAGTCACACATTGATTGTGTGCAGTCTGCTCGAGTATCGAGTCACACAGTGATTGTGTGCAGTCTGCTCGAGTATCGACCAGCACAGTGATTGTGTGCAGCCTGCTCGAGTATCGAGCACACAGTGATTATGTGCAGCCTGCTCGAGTATCGAGTCACACAGTGATTGTGTGCAGTCTGCTCGACTATCGAGTCACACAGTGATTGTGTGCAGTCTGCTCGACTATCGAGTCGCACAGTGATTGTGTGCAGTGTGCTCGAGTATCGAGTCACACAGTGATTGTGTGCAGCCTGCTCGATTATTGAGTCACACAGTGATTGTGTGCAGTCTGCTCGAGTATCGAGTCAAACAGTGATTGTGAGCACCCTGCTCGAGTATCGAGTCGCACAGTGATTGTGTGCAGCCTGCTCGAGTATCGAGTCGCACAGTGATTGTATGCAGTCTGCTCGAGTATCGAGTCGCACAGTGATTGTGTGCAGTCTGCTCGAGTATCGAGTCGCACAGTGATTGTGTGCAGTCTGCTCGAGTATCGAGTCGCACAGTGATTGTGTGCAGTCTGCTCGAGTATCAAGTCGCACAGTGATTGTGTGCAGTCTGCTCGAGTATCGAGTCGCACAGTGATTGTGTGCAGTCTGCTCGAGCATCGAGTCGCACAGTGATTGTGTGCAGTCTGCTCGAGTATCAAGTCGCACAGTGATTGTGTGCAGTCTGCTCGAGTATCGAGTCGCACAGTGATTGTGTGCAGTCTGCTCGAGTATCGAGTCGCACAGTGATTGTGTGCAGTCTGCTCGACTATCGAGTCGCACAGTGATTGTGTGCAGTCTGCTCGAGTATCGAGTCGCACAGTGATTGTGTGCAGTCTGCTCGAGTATCGAGTCACACAGTGATTGTGTGCAGTCTGCTCAAGTATCGAGTCGCACAGTGATTGTGTGCAGTCTGCTCGAGTATCGAGTCGCACAGTGATTGTGTGCAGCCTGCTCGAATATCGAGTCACACATTGATTGTGTGCAGTCTGCTCGAGTATCGAGTCGCAAAGTGTGTGCAGCCTGCTCGAGTATTGAGTCACACAGTGATTGTGTGCCGCCTGCTCAAGTATCGAGTCGCACAGTGATTTTGTGCAGTCTGCTCGAGTATCGAGTCGCACAGTGATTGTGTGCAGTCTGCTCGAGTATCGAGTCACACAGTGATTGTGTGCAGTCTGCTCGAGTATCGAGTCGCACAGTGATTGTGTGCAGTCTGCTCGAGTATCGAGTCACACAGTGATTGTGTGCAGTCTGCTCAAGTATCGAGTCGCACAGTGATTGTGTGCAGTCTGCTCGAGTATCGAGTCGCACAGTGAATGTGTGCAGCCTGCTCGAGTATCGAGTCACACATTGATTGTGTGCAGTCTGCTCGAGTATCGAGTCGCACAGTGTGTGCAGCCTGCTCGAGTATTGAGTCACACAGTGATTGTGTGCAGCCTGCTCGAGTATCGACCAGCACAGTGATTGTGTGCAGCCTGCTCGAGTATCGAGTCGCACAGTGATTGTGTGCAGTCTGCTCGGGTATCGCCCAGCACAGTAAATGTGAACCCCCGGTTCGAGAATCGAGTCACACGGTGATTGTGTGCCATCTGCTCGAGTATCGAGTCGCACAGTGATTGTGTGCAGTCTGCTCGAGTATCGACGAGCACAGTGATTGTGTGCAGTCTGCTCGAGTATCGAGTCACACAGTGATTGTGTGCAGCCTGCTCGAGTATCGACCAGCAGTGATTGTGAGCACCCTGCTCGAGTATCGAGTCACACAGTGATTGTGTGCAGTCTGCTCGACTATCGAGTCACACAGTGATTGTGTGCAGTCTGCTCGAGTATCGAGTCACACAGTGATTGTGTGCAGTCTGCTCGAGTATCGAGTCACACAGTGATTGTGTGCAGCCTGCTCGAGTATCGAGTCACACAGTGATTGTGTGCAGTCTGCTCGACTATCGAGTCGCACAGTGATTGTGTGCAGCCTGCTCGAGTATCGATTCACACAGTGATTGTGTGCAGCCTGCTCGAGTATCGAGTCGCACAGTGATTGTGTGCAGTCTGCTCGAGTATCGAGTCGCACAGTGATTGTGTGCAGTCTGCTCGAGTATCGAGTCACACAGTGATTGTGTGCAGTCTGCTCAAGTATCGAGTCGCACAGTGATTGTGTGCAGTCTGCTCGAGTATCGAGTCGCACAGTGATTGTGTGCAGTCTGCTCGAGTATCGAGTCGCACAGTGATTGTGTGCAGCCTGCTCGAGTATCGAGTCACACATTGATTGTGTGCAGTCTGCTCGAGTATCGAGTCGCACAGTGTGTGCAGCCTGCTCGAGTATTGAGTCACACAGTGATTGTGTGCCGCCTGCTCAAGTATCGAGTCGCACAGTGATTTTGTGCAGTCTGCTCGAGTATCGAGTCGCACAGTAATTGTGTGCAGTCTGCTCGAGTATCGAGTCGCACAGCGATTGTGTGCAGTCTGCTCGAGTATCGAGTCGCACAGTGATTGTGTGCAGCCTGCTCGAGTATCGAGTCACACATTGATTGTGTGCAGTCTGCTCGAGTATCGAGTCGCACAGTGTGTGCAGCCTGCTCGAGTATTGAGTCACACAGTGATTGTGTGCAGCCTGCTCGAGTATCGACCAGCACAGTGATTGTGTGCAGCCTGCTCGAGTATCGAGTCGCACAGTGATTGTGTGCAGTCTGCTCGAGTATCGACCAGCACAGTGAATGTGAACCCCCGGTTCGAGAATCGAGTCACACGGTGATTGTGTGCCATCTGCTCGAGTATCGAGTCGCACAGTGATTGTGTGCAGTCTGCTCGAGTATCGGGTCACACAGTGATTGTGTGCAGTCTGCTCGAGTATCGAGTCGCACAGTGATTGTGTGCAGTCTGCTCGAGTATCGAGTCACACAGTGATTGTGTGCAGTCTGCTCGAGTATCGAGTCGCACAGTGATTGTGTGCAGTGTGCTCGAGTATCGAGTCACACAGTGATTGTGTGCAGTCTGCTCGAGTATCGAGTCGCACAGTGATTGTGTGCAGTCTGCTCGAGTATCGACGAGCACAGTGATTGTGTGCAGTCTGCTCGAGTATCGAGTCACACAGTGATTCTGTGCAGCCTGCTCGAGTATCGACCAGCAGTGATTGTGAGCACCCTGCTCGAGTATCGAGTCACACAGTGATTGTGTGCAGTCTGCTCGACTATCGAGTCACACAGTGATTGTGTGCAGTCTGCTCGAGTATCGAGTCACACAGTGATTGTGTGCAGTCTGCTCGAGTATCGAGTCACACAGTGATTGTGTGCAGTCTGCTCGAGTATCGAGTCACACAGTGATTGTGTGCAGCCTGCTCGAGTATCGAGTCACACAGTGATTGTGTGCAGTCTGCTCGACTATCGAGTCGCACAGTGATTGTGTGCAGCCTGCTCGAGTATCGATTCACACAGTGATTGTGTGCAGCATGCTCGAGTATCGAGTCACACAGTGATTGTGAGCACCCTGCTCGGGTATCGAGTCACACAGTGATTATGTGCAGCCTGCTCGAGTATCGAGTCACACAGTGATTGTGTGCAGTCTGCTCGACTATCGAGTCGCACAGTGATTGTGTGCAGCCTGCTCGAGTATCGATTCACACAGTGATTGTGTGCAGCCTGCTCGAGTATCGAGTCACACAGTGATTGTGAGCACCCTGCTCGGGTATCGAGTCGCACAGTGATTGTGTGCAGTCTGCTCGAGTATCGACCAGCACAGTGATTGTTAGCACCCTGCTCGAGTATCGGGTCGCACAGTGATTGTGTGCAGTCTGCTCGAGTATCGAGTCACAGAGTGATTGTGTGCAGTCTGCTCGCGTATCGAGTCACAGAGTGATTGTGTGCAGTCTGCTCGAGTATCGAGTCACACAGTGATTGTGTGCAGTCTGCTCGAGTATCGAGTCACACAGTGATTGTGTGCAGTCTGCTCGAGTATCAAGTCGCACAGTGATTGTGTACAGTCTGCTCGAGTATCGAGTTGCACAGAGATTGTGTGCAGTCTGCTCGAGTAACGAGTCGCACAGTGATTGTGTGCAGTCTGCTCGAGTATCGAGTCACACAGTGATTGTGTGCAGTCTGCTCGAGCATCGACCAGCACAGTGATTGTATGCAGTCTGCTCGAGTATCGAGTTGCACAGAGATTGTGTGCAGTCTGCTCGAGTATCGACCAGCACAGTGATTGTGTGCAGTCTGCTCGAGTAATGAATCGCACAGTGATTGTGTGCAGTCTGCTCGAGTATCGAGTCGCACATTGATTGTGTGCAGCCTGCTCGAGTTACGTGTCGCACAGTGATTGTGTGCAGTCTGCTCGAGAATCGAGTCGCACAGTGATTGTGTGCAGCCTGCTCGAGTTACGAGTCGCACAGTGATTGTGTGCAGCCTGCTCGAGTATCGACCAGCAAAGTGATTGTGTGCAGTCTGCTCGAGTATCGAGTCACACAGTGATTGTATGCAGTCTGCTCGAGTATCAAGGCGCACAGTGATTGTGTGCAGTCTGCTCGAGTATCGAGTCGCACAGTGATTGTGTGCAGCCTGCTCGAGTATCGAGTCACACAGTGATTGTGTGCAGTCTGCTCGAGAATCGAGTCGCAAAGTGATTGTGTTCAGGCTGCTCGAGTATCGAGTTGCACAGTGATTATGTGCAGTCTGCTCGAGTATCGAGCGAACAGTGATTGTGTGCAGTCTGCTCGAGTATCGAGTCACACAGTGATTGTGTGCAGTCTGCTCGAGTATCGAGCGCACAGTGATTGTGTGCAGTCTGCTCGAGTATCGAGTCACACAGTGATTGTGTGCAGGCTGCTCGAGTATCGAGTCGCACACTGATTGTTTGCAGTCTGCTCGAGTATCGACTCGCACAGTGATTGTGTGCAGTGTGCTCGAGTATCGAGTCGCACAGTGATTGTGTGCAGTCTGCTCGAGTATCGAGTCACACAGTGATTGTGTGCAGCCTCCTCGAGTATCGAGTCGCACAGTGATTGTGTGCAGTGTGCTCGAGTATCGAGTCGCACAGTGATTGTGTGCACCCTGCTCGAGTATCGACCAGCACAGTGATTGTGAGCACCCTGCTCGAGTATCGAGTCACAAAGTGATTGTGTGCAGTCTGCTCGAGTATCGAGTCACACTGTGATTGTGTGCAGTCTGCTCGAGTATCGAGTCGCACAGTGATTGTGTGCAGTCTGCTCGAGTATCGAGTCGCACAGTGATTCTTTGCACCATGCTCGATTATCGACCAGCACAGTGATTGTGAGCACCCTGCTCGAGTATCGAGTCGCACAATGATTGTGTGCACTCTGCTCGAGTATCGAGTCACACAGTGATTGTGTGCAGTCTGCTCGAGTATCGAGTCACACAGTGATTGTGTGCAGTCTGCTCGAGTATCGAGTCACACAGTGATTGTGTGCAGTCTGCTCGAGTATCGAGTCGCACAGTGATTGTGTGCCGTCTGCTCGAGTATCGAGTCGCACAGTGATTGTGTGCAGTCTGCTCGAGTATCGAGTCGCACAGTGATTGTGTGCAGTCTGCTCGAGTATCGAGTCACACAGTGATTGTGTGCAGTCTGCTCAAGTATCGAGTCGCACAGTGATTGTGTGCAGTCTGCTCGAGTATCGAGTCGCACAGTGATTGTGTGCAGCCTGCTCGAGTATCGAGTCACACATTGATTGTGTGCAGTCTGCTCGAGTATCGAGTCGCACAGTGTGTGCAGCCTGCTCGAGTATTGAGTCACACAGTGATTGTGTGCAGCCTGCTCGAGTATCGACCAGCACAGTGATTGTGTGCAGCCTGCTCGAGTATCGAGTCGCACAGTGATGGTGTGCAGTCTGCTCGGGTATCGCCCAGCACAGTAAATGTGAACCCCCGGTTCGAGAATCGAGTCACACGGTGATTGTGTGCCATCTGCTCGAGTATCGAGTCGCACAGTGATTGTGTGCAGTCTGCTCGAGTATCGACGAGCACAGTGATTGTGTGCAGCCTGCTCGAGTATCAACCAGCAGTGATTGTGAGCACCCTGCTCGAGTATCGAGTCACACAGTGATTGTGTGCAGTCTGCTCGACTATCGAGTCACACAGTGATTGTGTGCAGTCTGCTCGAGTATCGAGTCACACAGTGATTGTGTGCAGTCTGCTCGAGTGTCGAGTCACACAGTGATTGTGTGCAGCCTGCTCGAGTATCGAGTCACACAGTGATTGTGTGCAGTCTGCTCGACTATCGAGTCGCACAGTGATTGTGTGCAGCCTGCTCGAGTATCGATTCACACAGTGATTGTGTGCAGCCTGCTCGAGTATCGAGTCGCACAGTGATTGTGTGCAGTCTGCTCGAGTATCGAGTCGCACAGTGATTGTGTGCAGTCTGCTCGAGTATCGAGTCACACAGTGATTGTGTGCAGTCTGCTCAAGTATCGAGTCGCACAGTGATTGTGTGCAGTCTGCTCGAGTATCGAGTCGCACAGTGATTGTGTGCAGTCTGCTCGAGTATCGAGTCGCACAGTGATTGTGTGCAGTCTGCTCGAGTATCGAGTCACACAGTGATTGTGTGCAGTCTGCTCGAGTATCGATTCACACAGTGATTGTGTGCAGCCTGCTCGAGTATCGAGTCGCACAGTGATTGTGTGCAGTCTGCTCGAGTATCGAGTCGCACAGTGATTCTGTGCAGTCTGCTCGAGTATCGAGTCACACAGTGATTCTGTGCAGTCTGCTCAAGTATCGAGTCGCACAGTGATTGTGTGCAGTCTGCTCGAGTATCGAGTCGCACAGTGATTGTGTGCAGTCTGCTCGAGTATCGAGTCGCACAGTGATTGTGTGCAGCCTGCTCGAGTATCGAGTCACACATTGATTGTGTGCAGTCTGCTCGAGTATCGAGTCGCACAGTGTGTGCAGCCTGCTCGAGTATTGAGTCACACAGTGATTGTGTGCCGCCTGCTCGAGTATCGAGTCGCACAGTGATTGTGTGCAGCCTGCTCGAGTATTGAGTCACACAGTGATTGTGTGCAGCCTGCTCGAGTATCGACCAGCACAGTGATTGTGTGCAGCCTGCTCGAGTATCGAGTCGCACAGTGATTGTGTGCAGTCTGCTCGAGTATCGACCAGCACAGTGAATGTGAACCCCCGGTTCGAAAATCGAGTCACACGGTGATTGTGTGCCATCTGCTCGAGTATCGAGTCGCACAGTGATTGTGTGCAGTCTGCTCGAGTATCGACGAGCACAGTGATTGTGTGCAGTCTGCTCGTGTATCGAGTCACACAGAGATTGTGTGCAGTCTGCTCGACTATCGAGTCACACAGTGATTGTGTGCAGTCTGCTCGAGTATCGAGTCACACAGTGATTGTGTGCAGTCTGCTCGAGTATCGAGTCACACAGTGATTGTGTGCAGCCTGCTCGAGTATCGAGTCACACAGTGATTGTGTGCAGTCTGCTCGACTATCGAGTCGCACAGTGATTGTGTGCAGCCTGCTCGAGTATCGATTCACACAGTGATTGTGTGCAGCCTGCTCGAGTATCGAATCACACAGTGATTGTGAGCACCCTGCTCGGGCATTGAGTCACACAGTGATTATGTGCAGCCTGCTCGAGTATCGAGTCACACAGTGATTGTGTGCAGTCTGCTCGACTATCGAGTCGCACAGTGATTGTGTGCAGCCTGCTCGAGTATCGATTCACACAGTGATTGTGTGCAGCCTGCTCGAGTATCGAGTCACACAGTGATTGTGAGCACCCTGCTCGGGTATCGAGTCGCACAGTGATTGTGTGCAGTCTGCTCGAGTATCGACCAGCACAGTGATTGTGAGCACCCTGCTCGAGTATCGAGTCGCACAGTGATTGCGTGCAGTCTGCTCGAGTATCGAGTCACAGAGTGATTGTGTGCAGTCTGCTCGCGTATCGAGTCACAGAGTGATTGTGTGCAGTCTGCTCGAGTATCGAGTCACACAGTGATTGTGTGCAGTCTGCTCGAGTATCGAGTCACACAGTGATTGTGTGCACTCTGCTCGATTATCGAGTCGCACAGTGATTGTGTGCAGTCTGCTCGAGTATCGAGTCGCACAGTGATTGTGTGCAGTCTGCTCGAGTATCGAGTCGCACATTGATTGTGTGCAGTCTGCTCGAGTATCGAGTCGCACAGTGATTGTGTGCAGTCTGCTCGAGAATCAAGTCGCACAGTTATTGTGTGCAGCCTGCTCGAGTTACGAGTCGCACAGTGATTGTGTGCAGTCTGCTCGAGAATCGAGTCGCACAGTGATTGTGTGCAGCCTGCTCGAGTTACGAGTCACACAGTGATTGTGTGCAGCCTGCTCGAGTATCGACCAGCAAAGTGATTGTGTGCAGTCTGCTCGAGTATCGAGTCACACAGTGATTGTGTGCAGTCTGCTCGAGTATCAAGGCGCACAATGATTGTGTGCAGTCTGCTCGAGTATCGAGTCGCACAGTGATTGTGTGCAGCCTGCTCGAGTATCGAGTCACACAGTGATTGTGTGCAGTCTGCTCGAGAATCGAGTCGCAAAGTGATTGTGTTCAGGCTGCTCGAGTATCGAGTTGCACAGTGATTATGTGCAGTCTGCTCGAGTATCGAGCGCACAGTGATTGTGTGCAGTCTGCTCGAGTATCGAGTCACACAGTGATTGTGTGCAGTCTGCTCGAGTATCGAGCGCACAGTGATTGTGTGCAGTCTGCTCGAGTATCGAGTCACACAGTGATTGTGTGCAGTCTGCTCGAGTATCGAGTCGCACACTGATTGTTTGCAGTCTGCTCGAGTATCGACTCGCACAGTGATTGTGTGCAGTGTGCTCAAGTATCGAGTCGCACAGTGATTGTGTGCAGTCTGCTCGAGTATCGAGTCACACAGTGATTGTGTGCAGCCTCCTCGAGTATCGAGTCGCACAGTGATTGTGTGCAGTGTGCTCGAGTATCGAGTCGCACAGTGATTGTGTGCACCCTGCTCGAGTATCGACCAGCACAGTGATTGTGAGCACCCTGCTCGAGTATCGAGTCACGAAGTGATTGTGTGCAGTCTGCTCGAGTATCGAGTCACACTGTGGTTGTGTGCAGGCTGCTCGAGTATCGAGTCGCACAGTGATTGTGTGCAGTCTGCTCGAGTATCGAGTCGCACAGTGATTCTTTGCACCATGCTCGATTATCGACCAGCACAGTGATTGTGAGCACCCTGCTCGAGTATCGAGTCGCACAATGATTGTGTGCACTCTGCTCGAGTATTGAGTCACACAGTGATTGTGTGCAGTCTGCTCGAGTATCGAGTCACACAGTGATTGTGTGCAGTCTGCTCGAGTATCGAGTCACACAGTGATTGTGTGCAGTCTGCTCGAGTATCGAGTCGCACAGTGATTGTGTGCAGTCTGCTCGAGTATCGAATCACACAGTGATTGTGTGCAGTCTGCTCGAGTATCGAGTCACACAGTGATTGTGTGCAGTCTGCTCGAGTATCGAGTCGCATACTGATTGTGTGCAGTCTGCTCGAGTATCGAGTCACACAGTGATTGTGTGCAGTCTGCTCGAGTATCGAGTCGCACAGTGATTGTGTGCAGCCTGCTCGAGTATCGAGTCACACAGTGATTGTGTGTAGTCTGCTCGAGTATCGAGTCACACAGTGATTGTGTGCAGTCTGTTCGAGTATCGAGTCACACTGTGATTGTGTGCAGTCTGTTCGAGTATCGACCAGCACAGTGAATGTGAGCACCCTGCTCGAGAATAGAGTCACACAGTGATTGTGTGCGGTCTGCTCGAGTATCGAGTCACACAGTGATTGTGTGCAGTCTGCTCGAGTATCGACGAGCACAGTGATTGTGTGCAGTCTGCTCGAGTATCGAGTCACACAGTGATTGTGTGCAGCCTGCTCGAGTATCGACCAGCACAGTGATTGTGAGCACCCTGCTCTAGTATCGAGTCACACAGTGATTGTGTGCAGTCTGCTCGAGTATCGATTCACACAGTGATTGTGTGCAGCCTGCTCGAGTATCGAGCACACAGTGATTATGTGCAGCCTGCTCGAGTATCGAGTCACACAGTGATTGTGTGCACCCTGCTCGGGTATCGAGTCGCACACTGATTGCTGCAGTCTGCTCGAGTATCGACTCGCACAGTGATTGTGTGCAGTGTGCTCGAGTATCGAGTCGCACAGTGATTGTGTGCAGCCTGCTCGAGTATCGAGTCACACAGTGATTGTGTGCAGTCTCCTCGAGTATCGACCATCACAGTGATTGTGTGCAGTCTGCTCGACTATCGAGTCGCTCAGTGATTGTGTGCAGTCTGCTCGAGTATCGACCAGCACAGTGATTGTGTGCAGTCTGCTCGAGTATCGACCAGCACAGTGATTGCGTGCAGTCTGCTCGAGTTTCGACCAGCACAGTGATTGTGTGCAGTGTGCTCGAGTATCGAGTCGCACAGTGATTGTGTGCAGTCTGCTCGAGTATCGAGTCACACAGTGATTGTGTGCAGTCTGCTCGAGTATCGAGTCGCACAGTGATTGTGTGCAGTCTGCTCGAGTATCGAGTTACACTCTGATTGTGTGCAGTCTGCTCGAGTATCGAGTCACACAGTGATTGTGTGCAGTCTGCTCGAGTATCGAGTCGCACAGTGATTGTGTGCAGCCTGCTCGAGTATCGAGTCACACACTGATTGTGTGCAGTCTGCTCGAGTATCGAGTCACACAGTGATTGTGTGCAGTCTGCTCGAGTATCGAGTCACACAGTGATTGTGTGCAGTCTGCTCGAGTATCGAGTCGCACAGTGATTGTGTGCAGCCTGCTCGAGTATCGAGTCGCACAGTGATTCTGTGCAGCCTGCTCGAGTATCGGGTTACACTGTGATTGTGTGCAGTCTGCTCGAGTATCGAGTCGCACAGTGATTGTGTGCAGTCTGCTCGAGTATCGAGTCGCACATTGATTGTGTGCAGTCTGCTCGATTATCGAGTCGCACAGTGATTGTGTGCAGCCTGCTCGAGTTACGAGTCGCACAGTGATTGTGTGCAGTCTGCTCGAGAATCGAGTCGCACAGTGATTGTGTGCAGCCTGCTCGAGTTACGAGTTGCACAGTGATTGTGTGCAGCCTGGTCGAATATCGAGTCACACAGTGATTGTGTGCCGTCTGCTCAAGTATCCAGTCACACAGTGATTGTGTGCAGTCTGCTCGAGTATCGAGTCGCACAGTGATTGTGTGCACCCTGCTCGAGTATCGAGTCGCACAGTGATTGTGTGCAGTCTGCTCGAGTATCGAGTCGCACAGTGATTGTGTGCAGTCTGCTCGAATATCGAGTCACACAGTGATTGTGTGCAGTCTGCTCGAGTATCGAGTCGCACACTGATTGTGTGCAGTCTGCTCGAGTATCGAGTCACACAGTGATTGTGTGCAGTCTGCTCGAGTATCGAGTCGCACAGTGATTGTGTGCAGTCTGCTCGAGTATCGAGTCACACAGTGATTGTGTGCAGTCTGCTCGAGTATCGAGTCACACAGTGATTGTGTGCAGTCTGCTCGAGTATCGAGTCACACAGTGATTGTGTGCAGTCTGCTCGAGTATCGAGTCGCACAGTGATTGTGTGCAGTCTGCTCGAGTATCGAGTCACACAGTGATTGTGTGCAGTCTGCTCGAGTATCGAGTCACACAGTGATTGTGTGCAGTCTGCTCGAGTATCGAGTCACACATTGATTGTGTGCAGTCTGCTCGAGTATCGAGTCACACAGTGATTGTGTGCAGTCTGCTCGAGTATCGACCAGCACAGTGATTGTGTGCAGCCTGCTCGAGTATCGAGCACACAGTGATTATGTGCAGCCTGCTCGAGTATCGAGTCACACAGTGATTGTGTGCAGTCTGCTCGACTATCGAGTCACACAGTGATTGTGTGCAGTCTGCTCGACTATCGAGTCGCACAGTGATTGTGTGCAGTGTGCTCGAGTATCGAGTCACACAGTGATTGTGTGCAGCCTGCTCGATTATTGAGTCACACAGTGATTGTGTGCAGTCTGCTCGAGTATCGAGTCACACAGTGATTGTGAGCACCCTGCTCGAGTATCGAGTCGCACAGTGATTGTGTGCAGCCTGCTTGAGTATCGAGTCGCACAGTGATTGTATGCAGTCTGCTCGAGTATCGAGTCGCACAGTGATTGTGTGCAGTCTGCTCGAGCATCGAGTCGCACAGTGATTGTGTGCAGTCGGCTCGAGTATCAAGTCGCACAGTGATTGTGTGCAGTCTGCTCGAGTATCGAGTCGCACAGTGATTGTGTGCAGTCTGCTCGAGTATCGAGTCGCACAGTGATTGTGTGCAGTCTGCTCGAGTATCGAGTCACACAGTGATTGTGTGCAGTCTGCTCAAGTATCGAGTCGCACAGTGATTGTGTGCAGTCTGCTCGAGTATCGAGTCGCACAGTGATTGTGTGCAGTCTGCTCGAGTATCGAGTCGCACAGTGATTGTGTGCAGTCTGCTCGAGTATCGAGTCACACAGTGATTGTGTGCAGTCTGCTCAAGTATCGAGTCGCACAGTGATTGTGTGCAGTCTGCTCGAGTATCGAGTCGCACAGTGATTGTGTGCAGCCTGCTCGAATATCGAGTCACACATTGATTGTGTGCAGTCTGCTCGAGTATCGAGTCGCACTGTGTGTGCAGCCTGCTCGAGTATTGAGTCACACAGTGATTGTGTGCCGCCTGCTCAAGTATCGAGTCGCACAGTGATTTTGTGCAGTCTGCTCGAGTATCGACCAGCACAGTGATTGCGTGCAGTCTGCTCGAGTTTCGACCAGCACAGTGATTGTGTGCAGTGTGCTCGAGTATCGAGTCGCACAGTGATTGTGTGCAGTCTGCTCGAGTATCGAGTCACACAGTGATTGTGTGCAGTCTGCTCGAGTATCGAGTCGCACAGTGATTGTGTGCAGTCTGCTCGAGTATCGAGTTACACTCTGATTGTGTGCAGTCTGCTCGAGAATCGAGTCACACAGTGATTGTGTGCAGTCTGCTCGAGTATCGAGTCGCACAGTGATTGTGTGCAGCCTGCTCGAGTATCGAGTCACACACTGATTGTGTGCAGTCTGCTCGAGTATCGAGTCACACAGTGATTGTGTGCAGTCTGCTCGAGTATCGAGTCACACAGTGATTGTGTGCAGTCTGCTCGAGTATCGAGTCGCACAGTGATTGTGTGCAGCCTGCTCGAGTATCGAGTCGCACAGTGATTCTGTGCAGCCTGCTCGAGTATCGAGTTACACTGTGATTGTGTGCAGTCTGCTCGAGTATCGAGTCGCACAGTGATTGTGTGCAGTCTGCTCGAGTATCGAGTCGCACATTGATTGTGTGCAGTCTGCTCGATTATCGAGTCGCACAGTGATTGTGTGCAGCCTGCTCGAGTTACGAGTCGCACAGTGATTGTGTGCAGTCTGCTCGAGAATCGAGTCGCACGGTGATTGTGTGCAGCCTGCTCGAGTTACGAGTTGCACAGTGATTGTGCGCAGCCTGGTCGAATATCGAGTCACACAGTGATTGTGTGCAGTCTGCTCAAGTATCCAGTCACACAGTGATTGTGTGCAGTCTGCTCGAGTATCGAGTCGCACAGTGATTGTGTGCACCCTGCTCGAGTATCGAGTCGCACAGTGATTGTGTGCAGTCTGCTCGAGTATCGAGTCGCACAGTGATTGTGTGCAGTCTGCTCGAATATCGAGTCACACAGTGATTGTGTGCAGTCTGCTCGAGTATCGAGTCGCACACTGATTGTGTGCAGTCTGCTCGAGTATCGAGTCGCACAGGGATTGTGTGCAGTCTGCTCGAGTATCGAGTCACACAGTGATTGTGTGCAGTCTGCTCGAGTATCGAGTCACACAGTGATTGTGTGCAGTCTGCTCGAGTATCGAGTCACACAGTGATTGTGTGCAGTCTGCTCGAGTATCGAGTCGCACAGTGATTGTGTGCAGTCTGCTCGAGTATCGAGTCACACAGTGATTGTGTGCAGTCTGCTCGAGTATCGAGTCACACAGTGATTGTGTGCAGTCTGCTCGAGTATCGAGTCACACATTGATTGTGTGCAGTCTGCTCGAGTATCGAGTCACACAGTGATTGTGTGCAGTCTGCTCGAGTATCGACCAGCACAGTGATTGTGTGCAGCCTGCTCGAGTATCGAGCACACAGTGATTATGTGCAGCCTGCTCGAGTATCGAGTCACACAGTGATTGTGTGCAGTCTGCTCGACTATCGAGTCACACAGTGATTGTGTGCAGTCTGCTCGACTATCGAGTCGCACAGTGATTGTGTGCAGTGTGCTCGAGTATCGAGTCACACAGTGATTGTGTGCAGCCTGCTCGATTATTGAGTCACACAGTGATTGTGTGCAGTCTGCTCGAGTATCGAGTCACACAGTGATTGTGAGCACCCTGCTCGAGTATCGAGTCGCACAGTGATTGTGTGCAGCCTGCTCGAGTATCGAGTCGCACAGTGATTGTATGCAGTCTGCTCGAGTATCGAGTCGCACAGTGATTGTGTGCAGTCTGCTCGAGCATCGAGTCGCACAGTGATTGTGTGCAGTCTACTCGAGTATCAAGTCGCACAGTGATTGTGTGCAGTCTGCTCGAGTATCGAGTCGCACAGTGATTGTGTGCAGTCTGCTCGAGTATCGAGTCGCACAGTGATTGTGTGCAGTCTGCTCGAGTATCGAGTCACACAGTGATTGTGTGCAGTCTGCTCAAGTATCGAGTCGCACAGTGATTGTGTGCAGTCTGCTCGAGTATCGAGTCGCACAGTGATTGTGTGCAGTCTGCTCGAGTATCGAGTCGCACAGTGATTGTGTGCAGTCTGCTCGAGTATCGAGTCACACAGTGATTGTGTGCAGTCTGCTCAAGTATCGAGTCGCACAGTGATTGTGTGCAGTCTGCTCGAGTATCGAGTCGCACAGTGATTGTGTGCAGCCTGCTCGAATATCGAGTCACACATTGATTGTGTGCAGTCTGCTCGAGTATCGAGTCGCACAGTGTGTGCAGCCTGCTCGAGTATTGAGTCACACAGTGATTGTGTGCCGCCTGCTCAAGTATCGAGTCGCACAGTGATTTTGTGCAGTCTGTTCGAGTATCGAGTCGCACAGTGATTGTGTGCAGTCTGCTCGAGTATCGAGTCACACAGTGATTGTGTGCAGTCTGCTCGAGTATCGAGTCGCACAGTGATTGTGTGCAGTCTGCTCGAGTATCGAGTCACACAGTGATTGTGTGCAGTCTGCTCAAGTATCGAGTCGCACAGTGATTGTGTGCAGTCTGCTCGAGTATCGAGTCGCACAGTGATTGTGTGCAGCCTGCTCGAGTATCGAGTCACACATTGATTGTGTGCAGTCTGCTCGAGTATCGAGTCGCACAGTGTGTGCAGCCTGCTCGAGTATTGAGTCACACAGTGATTGTGTGCAGCCTGCTCGAGTATCGACCAGCACAGTGATTGTGTGCAGCCTGCTCGAGTATCGAGTCGCACAGTGATTGTGTGCAGTCTGCTCGGGTATCGCCCAGCACAGTAAATGTGAACCCCCGGTTCGAGAATCGAGTCACACGGTGATTGTGTGCCATCTGCTCGAGTATCGAGTCGCACAGTGATTGTGTGCAGTCTGCTCGAGTATCGACGAGCACAGTGATTGTGTGCAGTCTGCTCGAGTATCGAGTCACACAGTGATTGTGTGCAGCCTGCTCGAGTATCGACCAGCAGTGATTGTGAGCACCCTGCTCGAGTATCGAGTCACACAGTGATTGTGTGCAGTCTGCTCGACTATCGAGTCACACAGTGATTGTGTGCAGTCTGCTCGAGTATCGAGTCACACAGTGATTGTGTGCAGTCTGCTCGAGTATCGAGTCACACAGTGATTGTGTGCAGCCTGCTCGAGTATCGAGTCACACAGTGATTGTGTGCAGTCTGCTCGACTATCGAGTCGCACAGTGATTGTGTGCAGCCTGCTCGAGTATCGATTCACACAGTGATTGTGTGCAGCCTGCTCGAGTATCGAGTCGCACAGTGATTGTGTGCAGTCTGCTCGAGTATCGAGTCGCACAGTGATTGTGTGCAGTCTGCTCGAGTATCGAGTCACACAGTGATTGTGTGCAGTCTGCTCAAGTATCGAGTCGCACAGTGATTGTGTGCAGTCTGCTCGAGTATCGAGTCGCACAGTGATTGTGTGCAGTCTGCTCGAGTATCGAGTCGCACAGTGATTGTGTGCAGCCTGCTCGAGTATCGAGTCACACATTGATTGTGTGCAGTCTGCTCGAGTATCGAGTCGCACAGTGTGTGCAGCCTGCTCGAGTATTGAGTCACACAGTGATTGTGTGCAGCCTGCTCGAGTATCGACCAGCACAGTGATTGTGTGCAGCCTGCTCGAGTATCGAGTCGCACAGTGATTGTGTGCAGTCTGCTCGAGTATCGACCAGCACAGTGAATGTGAACCCCCGGTTCGAGAATCGAGTCACACGGTGATTGTGTGCCATCTGCTCGAGTATCGAGTCGCACAGTGATTGTGTGCAGTCTGCTCGAGTATCGACGAGCACAGTGATTGTGTGCAGTCTGCTCGAGTATCGAGTCACACAGTGATTGTGTGCAGCCTGCTCGAGTATCGACCAGCAGTGATTGTGAGCACCCTGCTCGAGTATCGAGTCACACAGTGATTGTGTGCAGTCTGCTCGACTATCGAGTCACACAGTGATTGTGTGCAGTCTGCTCGACTATCGAGTCACACAGTGATTGTGTGCAGTCTGCTCGAGTATCGAGTCACACAGTGATTGTGTGCAGCCTGCTCGAGTATCGAGTCACACAGTGATTGTGTGCAGTCTGCTCGACTATCGAGTCGCACAGTGATTGTGTGCAGCCTGCTCGAGTATCGATTCACACAGTGATTGTGTGCAGCCTGCTCGAGTATCGAGTCACACAGTGATTGTGAGCACCCTGCTCGGGTATCGAGTCACACAGTGATTATGTGCAGCCTGCTCGAGTATCGAGTCACACAGTGATTGTGTGCAGTCTGCTCGACTATCGAGTCGCACAGTGATTGTGTGCAGCCTGCTCGAGTATCGATTCACACAGTGATTGTGTGCAGCCTGCTCGAGTATCGAGTCACACAGTGATTGTGAGCACCCTGCTCGGGTATCGAGTCGCACAGTGATTGTGTGCAGTCTGCTCGAGTATCGACCAGCACAGTGATTGTTAGCACCCTGCTCGAGTATCGAGTCGCACAGTGATTGTGTGCAGTCTGCTCGAGTATCGAGTCACAGAGTGATTGTGTGCAGTCTGCTCGCGTATCGAGTCACAGAGTGATTGTGTGCAGTCTGCTCGAGTATCGAGTCACACAGTGATTGTGTGCAGTCTGCTCGAGTATCGAGTCACACAGTGATTGTGTGCAGTCTGCTCGAGTATCGAGTCGCACAGTGATTGTGTACAGTCTGCTCGAGTATCGAGTTGCACAGAGATTGTGTGCAGTCTGCTCGAGTAACGAGTCGCACAGTGATTGTGTGCAGTCTGCTCGAGTATCGAGTCACACAGTGATTGTGTGCAGTCTGCTCGAGCATCGACCAGCACAGTGATTGTATGCAGTCTGCTCGAGTATCGAGTTGCACAGAGATTGTGTGCAGTCTGCTCGAGTATCGACCAGCACAGTGATTGTGTGCAGTCTGCTCGAGTATCGAGTTGCACAGAGATTGTGTGCAGTCTGCTCGAGTATCGACCAGCACAGTGATTGTGTGCAGTCTGCTCGAGTAATGAATCGCACAGTGATTGTGTGCAGTCTGCTCGAGTATCGAGTCGCACATTGATTGTGTGCAGTCTGCTCGAGTATCGAGTCGCACAGTGATTGTGTGCAGTCTGCTCGAGAATCAAGTCGCACAGTGATTGTGTGCAGCCTGCTCGAGTTACGAGTCGCACAGTGATTGTGTGCAGTCTGCTCGAGAATCGAGTCGCACAGTGATTGTGTGCAGCCTGCTCGAGTTACGGGTCGCACAGTGATTGTGTGCAGCCTGCTCGAGTATCGACCAGCAAAGTGATTGTCTGCAGTCTGCTCGAGTATCGAGTCACACAGTGATTGTATGCAGTCTGCTCGAGTATCAAGGCGCACAGTGATTGTGTGCAGTCTGCTCGAGTATCGAGTCGCACAGTGATTGTGTGCACCCTGCTCGAGTATCGAGTCGCACAGTGATTGTGTGCAGTCTGCTCGAGTATCGAGTCGCACAGTGATTGTGTGCAGCCTGCTCGAGTATCGACCAGCAAAGTGATTGTGTGCAGTCTGCTCGAGTATCGAGTCACACAGTGATTGTATGCAGTCTGCTCGAGTATCAAGGCGCACAGTGATTGTGTGCAGTCTGCTCGAGTATCGAGTCGCACAGTGATTGTGTGCACCCTGCTCGAGTATCGAGTCGCACAGTGATTGTGTGCAGTCTGCTCGAGTATCGAGTCGCACACTGATTGTGTGCAGTCTGCTCGAGTATCGAGTCACACAGTGATTGTGTGCAGTCTGCTCGAGTATCGAGTCGCACAGTGATTGTGTGCAGTCTGCTCGAGTATCGAGTCACACAGTGATTGTGTGCAGTCTGCTCGAGTATCGAGTCACACAGTGATTGTGTGCAGTCTGCTCGAGTATCGAGTCACACAGTGATTGTGTGCAGTCTGCTCGAGTATCGAGTCGCACAGTGATTGTGTGCAGTCTGCTCGAGTATCGAGTCACACAGTGATTGTGTGCAGTCTGCTCGAGTATCGAGTCACACAGTGATTGTGTGCAGTCTGCTCGAGTATCGAGTCACACATTGATTGTGTGCAGTCTGCTCGAGTATCGAGTCACACAGTGATTGTGTGCAGTCTGCTCGAGTATCGACCAGCACAGTGATTGTGTGCAGCCTGCTCGAGTATCGAGCACACAGTGATTATGTGCAGCCTGCTCGAGTATCGAGTCACACAGTGATTGTGTGCAGTCTGCTCGACTATCGAGTCACACAGTGATTGTGTGCAGTCTGCTCGACTATCGAGTCGCACAGTGATTGTGTGCAGTGTGCTCGAGTATCGAGTCACACAGTGATTGTGTGCAGCCTGCTCGATTATTGAGTCACACAGTGATTGTGTGCAGTCTGCTCGAGTATCGAGTCACACAGTGATTGTGAGCACCCTGCTCGAGTATCGAGTCGCACAGTGATTGTGTGCAGCCTGCTCGAGTATCGAGTCGCACAGTGATTGTATGCAGTCTGCTCGAGTATCGAGTCGCACAGTGATTGTGTGCAGTCTGCTCGAGCATCGAGTCGCACAGTGATTGTGTGCAGTCTACTCGAGTATCAAGTCGCACAGTGATTGTGTGCAGTCTGCTCGAGTATCGAGTCGCACAGTGATTGTGTGCAGTCTGCTCGAGTATCGAGTCGCACAGTGATTGTGTGCAGTCTGCTCGAGTATCGAGTCACACAGTGATTGTGTGCAGTCTGCTCAAGTATCGAGTCGCACAGTGATTGTGTGCAGTCTGCTCGAGTATCGAGTCGCACAGTGATTGTGTGCAGTCTGCTCGAGTATCGAGTCGCACAGTGATTGTGTGCAGTCTGCTCGAGTATCGAGTCACACAGTGATTGTGTGCAGTCTGCTCAAGTATCGAGTCGCACAGTGATTGTGTGCAGTCTGCTCGAGTATCGAGTCGCACAGTGATTGTGTGCAGCCTGCTCGAATATCGAGTCACACATTGATTGTGTGCAGTCTGCTCGAGTATCGAGTCGCACAGTGTGTGCAGCCTGCTCGAGTATTGAGTCACACAGTGATTGTGTGCCGCCTGCTCAAGTATCGAGTCGCACAGTGATTTTGTGCAGTCTGTTCGAGTATCGAGTCGCACAGTGATTGTGTGCAGTCTGCTCGAGTATCGAGTCACACAGTGATTGTGTGCAGTCTGCTCGAGTATCGAGTCACACATTGATTGTGTGCAGTCTGCTCGAGTATCGAGTCACACAGTGATTGTGTGCAGTCTGCTCGAGTATCGACCAGCACAGTGATTGTGTGCAGCCTGCTCGAGTATCGAGCACACAGTGATTATGTGCAGCCTGCTCGAGTATCGAGTCACACAGTGATTGTGTGCAGTCTGCTCGACTATCGAGTCACACAGTGATTGTGTGCAGTCTGCTCGACTATCGAGTCGCACAGTGATTGTGTGCAGTGTGCTCGAGTATCGAGTCACACAGTGATTGTGTGCAGCCTGCTCGATTATTGAGTCACACAGTGATTGTGTGCAGTCTGCTCGAGTATCGAGTCACACAGTGATTGTGAGCACCCTGCTCGAGTATCGAGTCGCACAGTGATTGTGTGCAGCCTGCTCGAGTATCGAGTCGCACAGTGATTGTATGCAGTCTGCTCGAGTATCGAGTCGCACAGTGATTGTGTGCAGTCTGCTCGAGCATCGAGTCGCACAGTGATTGTGTGCAGTCTACTCGAGTATCAAGTCGCACAGTGATTGTGTGCAGTCTGCTCGAGTATCGAGTCGCACAGTGATTGTGTGCAGTCTGCTCGAGTATCGAGTCGCACAGTGATTGTGTGCAGTCTGCTCGAGTATCGAGTCACACAGTGATTGTGTGCAGTCTGCTCAAGTATCGAGTCGCACAGTGATTGTGTGCAGTCTGCTCGAGTATCGAGTCGCACAGTGATTGTGTGCAGTCTGCTCGAGTATCGAGTCGCACAGTGATTGTGTGCAGTCTGCTCGAGTATCGAGTCACACAGTGATTGTGTGCAGTCTGCTCAAGTATCGAGTCGCACAGTGATTGTGTGCAGTCTGCTCGAGTATCGAGTCGCACAGTGATTCTGTGCAGCCTGCTCGAATATCGAGTCACACATTGATTGTGTGCAGTCTGCTCGAGTATCGAGTCGCACAGTGTGTGCAGCCTGCTCGAGTATTGAGTCACACAGTGATTGTGTGCCGCCTGCTCAAGTATCGAGTCGCACAGTGATTTTGTGCAGTCTGTTCGAGTATCGAGTCGCACAGTGATTGTGTGCAGTCTGCTCGAGTATCGAGTCACACAGTGATTGTGTGCAGTCTGCTCGAGTATCGAGTCGCACAGTGATTGTGTGCAGTCTGCTCGAGTATCGAGTCACACAGTGATTGTGTGCAGTCTGCTCAAGTATCGAGTCGCACAGTGATTGTGTGCAGTCTGCTCGAGTATCGAGTCGCACAGTGATTGTGTGCAGCCTGCTCGAGTATCGAGTCACACATTGATTGTGTGCAGTCTGCTCGAGTATCGAGTCGCACAGTGTGTGCAGCCTGCTCGAGTATTGAGTCACACAGTGATTGTGTGCAGCCTGCTCGAGTATCGACCAGCACAGTGATTGTGTGCAGCCTGCTCGAGTATCGAGTCGCACAGTGATTGTGTGCAGTCTGCTCGGGTATCGCCCAGCACAGTAAATGTGAACCCCCGGTTCGAGAATCGAGTCACACGGTGATTGTGTGCCATCTGCTCGAGTATCGAGTCGCACAGTGATTGTGTGCAGTCTGCTCGAGTATCGACGAGCACAGTGATTGTGTGCAGTCTGCTCGAGTATCGAGTCACACAGTGATTGTGTGCAGCCTGCTCGAGTATCGACCAGCAGTGATTGTGAGCACCCTGCTCGAGTATCGAGTCACACAGTGATTGTGTGCAGTCTGCTCGACTATCGAGTCACACAGTGATTGTGTGCAGTCTGCTCGTGTATCGAGTCACACAGTGATTGTGTGCAGTCTGCTCGAGTATCGAGTCACACAGTGATTGTGTGCAGCCTGCTCGAGTATCGAGTCACACAGTGATTGTGTGCAGTCTGCTCGACTATCGAGTCGCACAGTGATTGTGTGCAGCCTGCTCGAGTATCGATTCACACAGTGATTGTGTGCAGCCTGCTCGAGTATCGAGTCGCACAGTGATTGTGTGCAGTCTGCTCGAGTATCGAGTCGCACAGTGATTGTGTGCAGTCTGCTCGAGTATCGAGTCACACAGTGATTGTGTGCAGTCTGCTCAAGTATCGAGTCGCACAGTGATTGTGTGCAGTCTGCTCGAGTATCGAGTCGCACAGTGATTGTGTGCAGTCTGCTCGAGTATCGAGTCGCACAGTGATTGTGTGCAGCCTGCTCGAGTATCGAGTCACACATTGATTGTGTGCAGTCTGCTCGAGTATCGTGTCGCACAGTGTGTGCAGCCTGCTCGAGTATTGAGTCACACAGTGATTGTGTGCCGCCTGCTCAAGTATCGAGTCGCACAGTGATTTTGTGCAGTCTGCTCGAGTATCGAGTCGCACAGTAATTGTGTGCAGTCTGCTCGAGTATCGAGTCGCACAGTGATTGTGTGCAGTCTGCTCGAGTATCGAGTCGCACAGTGATTGTGTGCAGCCTGCTCGAGTATCGAGTCACACATTGATTGTGTGCAGTCTGCTCGAGTATCGAGTCGCACAGTGTGTGCAGCCTGCTCGAGTATTGAGTCACACAGTGATTGTGTGCAGCCTGCTCGAGTATCGACCAGCACAGTGATTGTGTGCAGCCTGCTCGAGTATCGAGTCGCACAGTGATTGTGTGCAGTCTGCTCGAGTATCGACCAGCACAGTGAATGTGAACCCCCGGTTCGAGAATCGAGTCACACGGTGATTGTGTGCCATCTGCTCGAGTATCGAGTCGCACAGTGATTGTGTGCAGTCTGCTCGAGTATCGACGAGCACAGTGATTGTGTGCAGTCTGCTCGAGTATCGAGTCACACAGTGATTGTGTGCAGCCTGCTCGAGTATCGACCAGCAGTGATTGTGAGCACCCTGCTCGAGTATCGAGTCACACAGTGATTGTGTGCAGTCTGCTCGACTATCGAGTCACACAGTGATTGTGTGCAGTCTGCTCGACTATCGAGTCACACAGTGATTGTGTGCAGTCTGCTCGAGTATCGAGTCACACAGTGATTGTGTGCAGCCTGCTCGAGTATCGAGTCACACAGTGATTGTGTGCAGTCTGCTCGACTATCGAGTCGCACAGTGATTGTGTGCAGCCTGCTCGAGTATCGATTCACACAGTGATTGTGTGCAGCCTGCTCGAGTATCGAGTCACACAGTGATTGTGAGCACCCTGCTCGGGTATCGAGTCACACAGTGATTATGTGCAGCCTGCTCGAGTATCGAGTCACACAGTGATTGTGTGCAGTCTGCTCGACTATCGAGTCGCACAGTGATTGTGTGCAGCCTGCTCGAGTATCGATTCACACAGTGATTGTGTGCAGCCTGCTCGAGTATCGAGTCACACAGTGATTGTGAGCACCCTGCTCGGGTATCGAGTCGCACAGTGATTGTGTGCAGTCTGCTCGAGTATCGACCAGCACAGTGATTGTTAGCACCCTGCTCGAGTATCGAGTCGCACAGTGATTGTGTGCAGTCTGCTCGAGTATCGAGTCACAGAGTGATTGTGTGCAGTCTGCTCGCGTATCGAGTCACAGAGTGATTGTGTGCAGTCTGCTCGAGTATCGAGTCACACAGTGATTGTGTGCAGTCTGCTCGAGTATCGAGTCACACAGTGATTGTGTGCAGTCTGCTCGAGTATCGAGTCGCACAGTGATTGTGTACAGTCTGCTCGAGTATCGAGTTGCACAGAGATTGTGTGCAGTCTGCTCGAGTAACGAGTCGCACAGTGATTGTGTGCAGTCTGCTCGAGTATCGAGTCACACAGTGATTGTGTGCAGTCTGCTCGAGCATCGACCAGCACAGTGATTGTATGCAGTCTGCTCGAGTATCGAGTTGCACAGAGATTGTGTGCAGTCTGCTCGAGTATCGACCAGCACAGTGATTGTGTGCAGTCTGCTCGAGTATCGAGTTGCACAGAGATTGTGTGCAGTCTGCTCGAGTATCGACCAGCACAGTGATTGTGTGCAGTCTGCTCGAGTAATGAATCGCACAGTGATTGTGTGCAGTCTGCTCGAGTATCGAGTCGCACATTGATTGTGTGCAGTCTGCTCGAGTATCGAGTCGCACAGTGATTGTGTGCAGTCTGCTCGAGAATCAAGTCGCACAGTGATTGTGTGCAGCCTGCTCGAGTTACGAGTCGCACAGTGATTGTGTGCAGTCTGCTCGAGAATCGAGTCGCACAGTGATTGTGTGCAGCCTGCTCGAGTTACGGGTCGCACAGTGATTGTGTGCAGCCTGCTCGAGTATCGACCAGCAAAGTGATTGTCTGCAGTCTGCTCGAGTATCGAGTCACACAGTGATTGTATGCAGTCTGCTCGAGTATCAAGGCGCACAGTGATTGTGTGCAGTCTGCTCGAGTATCGAGTCGCACAGTGATTGTGTGCACCCTGCTCGAGTATCGAGTCGCACAGTGATTGTGTGCAGTCTGCTCGAGTATCGAGTCGCACAGTGATTGTGTGCAGCCTGCTCGAGTATCGACCAGCAAAGTGATTGTGTGCAGTCTGCTCGAGTATCGAGTCACACAGTGATTGTATGCAGTCTGCTCGAGTATCAAGGCGCACAGTGATTGTGTGCAGTCTGCTCGAGTATCGAGTCGCACAGTGATTGTGTGCACCCTGCTCGAGTATCGAGTCGCACAGTGATTGTGTGCAGTCTGCTCGAGTATCGAGTCGCACACTGATTGTGTGCAGTCTGCTCGAGTATCGAGTCACACAGTGATTGTGTGCAGTCTGCTCGAGTATCGAGTCGCACAGTGATTGTGTGCAGTCTGCTCGAGTATCGGGTCACACAGTGATTGTGTGCAGTCTGCTCGAGTATCGAGTCACACAGTGATTGTGTGCAGTCTGCTCGAGTATCGAGTCACACAGTGATTGTGTGCAGTCTGCTCGAGTATCGAGTCGCACAGTGATTGTGTGCAGTCTGCTCGAGTATCGAGTCACACAGTGATTGTGTGCAGTCTGCTCGAGTATCGAGTCACACAGTGATTGTGTGCAGTCTGCTCGAGTATCGAGTCACACATTGATTGTGTGCAGTCTGCTCGAGTATCGAGTCACACAGTGATTGTGTGCAGTCTGCTCGAGTATCGACCAGCACAGTGATTGTGTGCAGCCTGCTCGAGTATCGAGCACACAGTGATTATGTGCAGCCTGCTCGAGTATCGAGTCACACAGTGATTGTGTGCAGTCTGCTCGACTATCGAGTCACACAGTGATTGTGTGCAGTCTGCTCGACTATCGAGTCGCACAGTGATTGTGTGCAGTGTGCTCGAGTATCGAGTCACACAGTGATTGTGTGCAGCCTGCTCGATTATTGAGTCACACAGTGATTGTGTGCAGTCTGCTCGAGTATCGAGTCACACAGTGATTGTGAGCACCCTGCTCGAGTATCGAGTCGCACAGTGATTGTGTGCAGCCTGCTCGAGTATCGAGTCGCACAGTGATTGTATGCAGTCTGCTCGAGTATCGAGTCGCACAGTGATTGTGTGCAGTCTGCTCGAGCATCGAGTCGCACAGTGATTGTGTGCAGTCTACTCGAGTATCAAGTCGCACAGTGATTGTGTGCAGTCTGCTCGAGTATCGAGTCGCACAGTGATTGTGTGCAGTCTGCTCGAGTATCGAGTCGCACAGTGATTGTGTGCAGTCTGCTCGAGTATCGAGTCACACAGTGATTGTGTGCCGCCTGCTCAAGTATCGGGTCGCACAGTGATTTTGTGCAGTCTGCTCGAGTATCGAGTCGCACAGTGATTGTGTGCAGTCTGCTCGAGTATCGAGTCACACAGTGATTGTGTGCAGTCTGCTCGAGTATCGAGTCGCACAGTGATTGTGTGCAGTCTGCTCGAGTATCGAGTCACACAGTGATTGTGTGCAGTCTGCTCAAGTATCGAGTCGCACAGTGATTGTGTGCAGTCTGCTCGAGTATCGAGTCGCACAGTGATTGTGTGCAGCCTGCTCGAGTATCGAGTCACACATTGATTGTGTGCAGTCTGCTCGAGTATCGAGTCGCACAGTGTGTGCAGCCTGCTCGAGTATTGAGTCACACAGTGATTGTGTGCAGCCTGCTCGACTATCGACCAGCACAGTGATTGTGTGCAGCCTGCTCGAGTATCGAGTCGCACAGTGATTGTGTGCAGTCTGCTCGGGTATCGCCCAGCACAGTAAATGTGAACCCCCGGTTCGAGAATCGAGTCACACGGTGATTGTGTGCCATCTGCTCGAGTATCGAGTCGCACAGTGATTGTGTGCAGTCTGCTCGAGTATCGACGAGCACTGTGATTGTGTGCAGTCTGCTCGAGTATCGAGTCACACAGTGATTGTGTGCAGCCTGCTCGAGTATCGACCAGCAGTGATTGTGAGCACCCTGTTCGAGTATCGAGTCACACAGTGATTGTGTGCAGTCTGCTCGAGTATCGAGTCACACAGTGATTGTGTGCAGTCTGCTCGAGTATCGAGTCACACAGTGATTGTGTGCAGTCTGCTCGAGTATCGAGTCACACAGTGATTGTGTGCAGCCTGCTCGAGTATCGAGTCACACAGTGATTGTGTGCAGTCTGCTCGACTATCGAGTCGCACAGTGATTGTGTGCAGCCTGCTCGAGTATCGATTCACACAGTGATTGTGTGCAGCCTGCTCGAGTATCGAGTCGCACAGTGATTGTGTGCAGTCTGCTCGAGTATCGAGTCGCACAGTGATTGTGTGCAGTCTGCTCGAGTATCGAGTCACACAGTGATTGTGTGCAGTCTGCTCAAGTATCGAGTCGCACAGTGATTGTGTGCAGTCTGCTCGAGTATCGAGTCGCACAGTGATTGTGTGCAGTCTGCTCGAGTATCGAGTCGCACAGTGATTGTGTGCAGCCTGCTCGAGTATCGAGTCACACATTGATTGTGTGCAGTCTGCTCGAGTATCGAGTCGCACAGTGTGTGCAGCCTGCTCGAGTATTGAGTCACACAGTGATTGTGTGCCGCCTGCTCAAGTATCGAGTCGCACAGTGATTTTGTGCAGTCTGCTCGAGTATCGAGTCGCACAGTAATTGTGTGCAGTCTGCTCGAGTATCGAGTCGCACAGTGATTGTGTGCAGTCTGCTCGAGTATCGAGTCGCACAGTGATTGTGTGCAGCCTGCTCGAGTATCGAGTCACACATTGATTGTGTGCAGTCTGCTCGAGTATCGAGTCGCACAGTGTGTGCAGCCTGCTCGAGTATTGAGTCACACAGTGATTGTGTGCAGCCTGCTCGAGTATCGACCAGCACAGTGATTGTGTGCAGCCTGCTCGAGTATCGAGTCGCACAGTGATTGTGTGCAGTCTGCTCGAGTATCGACCAGCACAGTGAATGTGAACCCCCGGTTCGAGAATCGAGTCACACGGTGATTGTGTGCCATCTGCTCGAGTATCGAGTCGCACAGTGATTGTGTGCAGTCTGCTCGAGTATCGACGAGCACAGTGATTGTGTGCAGTCTGCTCGAGTATCGAGTCACACAGTGATTGTGTGCAGCCTGCTCGAGTATCGACCAGCAGTGATTGTGAGCACCCTGCTCGAGTATCGAGTCACACAGTGATTGTGTGCAGTCTGCTCGAGTATCGAGTCACACAGTGATTGTGTGCAGTCTGCTCGAGCATCGACCAGCACAGTGATTGTATGCAGTCTGCTCGAGTATCGAGTTGCACAGAGATTGTGTGCAGTCTGCTCGAGTATCGAGTCACAGAGTGATTGTGTGCAGTCTGCTCGCGTATCGAGTCACACAGTGATTGTGTGCAGTCTGCTCGAGTATCGAGTCACACAGTGATTGTGTGCAGTCTGCTCGAGTATCGAGTCACACAGTGATTGTGTGCAGTCTGCTCGAGTATCGAGTCGCACAGTGATTTTGTACAGTCTGCTCGCGTATCGAGTTGCACAGAGATTGTGTGCAGTCTGCTCGAGTAACGAGTCGCACAGTGATTGTGTGCAGTCTGCTCGAGTATCGAGTCACACAGTGATTGTGTGCAGTCTGCTCGAGCATCGACCAGCACAGTGATTGTATGCAGTCTGCTCGAGTATCGAGTTGCACAGAGATTGTGTGCAGTCTGCTCGAGTATCGACCAGCACAGTGATTGTGTGCAGTCTGCTCGAGTATCGAGTTGCACAGAGATTGTGTGCAGTCTGCTCGAGTATCGACCAGCACAGTGATTGTGTGCAGTCTGCTCGAGTAATGAATCGCACAGTGATTGTGTGCAGTCTGCTCGAGTATCGAGTCGCACATTGATTGTGTGCAGTCTGCTCGAGTATCGAGTCGCACAGTGATTGTGTGCAGTCTGCTCGAGAATCAAGTCGCACAGTGATTGTGTGCAGCCTGCTCGAGTTACGAGTCGCACAGTGATTGTGTGCAGTCTGCTCGAGAATCGAGTCGCACAGTGATTGTGTGCAGCCTGCTCGAGTTACGAGTCGCACAGTGATTGTGTGCAGCCTGCTCGAGTATCGACCAGCAAAGTGATTGTGTGCAGTCTGCTCGAGTATCGAGTCACACAGTGATTGTATGCAGTCTGCTCGAGTATCAAGGCGCACAGTGATTGTGTGCAGTCTGCTCGAGTATCGAGTCGCACAGTGATTGTGTGCAGCCTGCTCGAGTATCGAGTCACACAGTGATTGTGTGCAGTCTGCTCGAGAATCGAGTGGCAAAGTGATTGTGTTCAGGCTGCTCGAGTATCGAGTTGCACAGTGATTATGTGCAGTCTGCTCGAGTATCGAGCGAACAGTGATTGTGTGCAGTCTGCTCGAGTATCGAGTCACACAGTGATTGTGTGCAGTCTGCTCGAGTATCGAGCGCACAGTGATTGTGTGCAGTCTGCTCGAGTATCGAGTCACACAGTGATTGTGTGCAGGCTGCTCGAGTATCGAGTCGCACACTGATTGTTTGCAGTCTGCTCGAGTATCGACTCGCACAGTGATTGTGTGCAGTGTGCTCGAGTATCGAGTCGCACAGTGATTGTGTGCAGTCTGCTCGAGTATCGAGTCACACAGTGATTGTGTGCAGCCTCCTCGAGTATCGAGTCGCACAGTGATTGTGTGCAGTGTGCTCGAGTATCGAGTCGCACAGTGATTGTGTGCACCCTGCTCGAGTATCGACCAGCACAGTGATTGTGAGCACCCTGCTCGAGTATCGAGTCACAAAGTGATTGTGTGCAGTCTGCTCGAGTATCGAGTCACACTGTGATTGTGTGCAGTCTGCTCGAGTATCGAGTCGCACAGTGATTGTGTGCAGTCTGCTCGAGTATCGAGTCGCACAGTGATTCTTTGCACCATGCTCGATTATCGACCAGCACAGTGATTGTGAGCACCCTGCTCGAGTATCGAGTCGCACAATGATTGTGTGCACTCTGCTCGAGTATCGAGTCACACAGTGATTGTGTGCAGTCTGCTCGAGTATCGAGTCACACAGTGATTGTGTGCAGTCTGCTCAAGTATCGAGTCACATAGTGATTGTGTGCAGTCTGCTCGAGTATCGAGTCGCACAGTGATTGTGTGCAGTCTGCTCGAGTATCGAGTCGCACAGTGATTGTGTGCAGTCTGCTCGAGTATCGAGTCGCACAGTGATTGTGTGCAGTCTGCTCGAGTATCGAGTCACACAGTGATTGTGTGCAGTCTGCTCAAGTATCGAGTCGCACAGTGATTGTGTGCAGTCTGCTCGAGTATCGAGTCGCACAGTGATTGTGTGCAGCCTGCTCGAGTATCGAGTCACACATTGATTGTGTGCAGTCTGCTCGAGTATCGAGTCGCACAGTGTGTGCAGCCTGCTCGAGTATTGAGTCACACAGTGATTGTGTGCAGCCTGCTCGAGTATCGACCAGCACAGTGATTGTGTGCAGCCTGCTCGAGTATCGAGTCGCACAGTGATTGTGTGCAGTCTGCTCGGGTATCGCCCAGCACAGTGAATGTGAACCCCCGGTTCGAGAATCGAGTCACACGGTGATTGTGTGCCATCTGCTCGAGTATCGAGTCGCACAGTGATTGTGTGCAGTCTGCTCGAGTATCGACGAGCACAGTGATTGTGTGCAGTCTGCTCGAGTATCGAGTCACACAGTGATTGTGTGCAGTCTGCTCGAGTATCGACCAGCAGTGATTGTGAGCACCCTGCTCGAGTATCGAGTCACACAGTGATTGTGTGCAGTCTGCTCGACTATCGAGTCACACAGTGATTGTGTGCAGTCTGCTCGAGTATCGAGTCACACAGTGATTGTGTGCAGTCTGCTCGAGTATCGAGTCACACAGTGATTGTGTGCAGCCTGCTCGAGTATCGAGTCACACAGTGATTGTGTGCAGTCTGCTCGACTATCGAGTCGCACAGTGATTGTGTGCAGCCTGCTCGAGTATCGATTCACACAGTGATTGTGTGCAGCCTGCTCGAGTATCGAGTCGCACAGTGATTGTGTGCAGTCTGCTCGAGTATCGAGTCGCACAGTGATTGTGTGCAGTCTGCTCGAGTATCGAGTCACACAGTGATTGTGTGCAGCCTGCTCAAGTATCGAGTCGCACAGTGATTGTGTGCAGTCTGCTCGAGTATCGAGTCGCACAGTGATTGTGTGCAGTCTGCTCGAGTATCGAGTCGCACAGTGATTGTGTGCAGCCTGCTCGAGTATCGAGTCACACATTGATTGTGTGCAGTCTGCTCGAGTATCGAGTCGCACAGTGTGTGCAGCCTGCTCGGGTATTGAGTCACACAGTGATTGTGTGCCGCCTGCTCAAGTATCGAGTCGCACAGTGATTTTGTGCAGTCTGCTCGAGTATCGAGTCGCACAGTGATTGTGTGCAGTCTGCTCGAGTATCGAGTCGCACAGTGATTGTGTGCAGTCTGCTCGAGTATCGAGTCGCACAGTGATTGTGTGCAGCCTGCTCGAGTATTGAGTCACACAGTGATTGTGTGCAGCCTGCTCGAGTATCGACCAGCACAGTGATTGTGTGCAGCCTGCTCGAGTATCGAGTCGCACAGTGATTGTGTGCAGTCTGCTCGAGTATCGACCAGCACAGTGAATGTGAACCCCCGGTTCGAAAATCGAGTCACACGGTGATTGTGTGCCATCTGCTCGAGTATCGAGTCGCACAGTGATTGTGTGCAGTCTGCTCGAGTATCGACGAGCACAGTGATTGTGTGCAGTCTGCTCGAGTATCGAGTCACACAGTGATTGTGTGCAGCCTGCTCGAGTATCGACCAGCAGTGATTGTGAGCACCCTGCTCGAGTATCGAGTCACACAGTGATTGTGTGCAGTCTGCTCGACTATCGAGTCACACAGTGATTGTGTGCAGTCTGCTCGAGTATCGAGTCACACAGTGATTGTGTGCAGTCTGCTCGAGTATCGAGTCACACAGTGATTGTGTGCAGCCTGCTCGAGTATCGAGTCACACAGTGATTGTGTGCAGTCTGCTCGACTATCGAGTCGCACAGTGATTGGGTGCAGCCTGCTCGAGTATCGATTCACACAGTGATTGTGTGCAGCCTGCTCGAGTATCGAGTCACACAGTGATTGTGAGCACCCTGCTCGGGCATTGAGTCACACAGTGATTATGTGCAGCCTGCTCGAGTATCGAGTCACACAGTGATTGTGTGCAGTCTGCTCGACTATCGAGTCGCACAGTGATTGTGTGCAGCCTGCTCGAGTATCGATTCACACAGTGATTGTGTGCAGCCTGCTCGAGTATCGAGTCACACAGTGATTGTGAGCACCCTGCTCGGGTATCGAGTCGCACAGTGATTGTGTGCAGTCTGCTCGAGTATCGACCAGCACAGTGATTGTGAGCACCCTGCTCGAGTATCGAGTCGCACAGTGATTGCGTGCAGTCTGCTCGAGTATCGAGTCACAGAGTGATTGTGTGCAGTCTGCTCGCGTATCGAGTCACAGAGTGATTGTGTGCAGTCTGCTCGAGTATCGAGTCACACAGTGATTGTGTGCAGTCTGCTCGAGTATCGAGTCACACAGTGATTGTGTGCAGTCTGCTCGATTATCGAGTCGCACAGTGATTGTGTGCAGTCTGCTCGAGTATCGAGTCGCACAGTGATTGTGTGCAGTCTGCTCGAGTATCGAGTCGCAAATTGATTGTGTGCAGTCTGCTCGAGTATCGAGTCGCACAGTGATGGTGTGCAGTCTGCTCGAGAATCAAGTCGCACAGTGATTGTGTGCAGCCTGCTCGAGTTACGAGTCGCACAGTGATTGTGTGCAGTCTGCTCGAGAATCGAGTCGCACAGTGATTGTGTGCAGCCTGCTCGAGTTACGAGTCGCACAGTGATTGTGTGCAGCCTGCTCGAGTATCGACCAGCAAAGTGATTGTGTGCAGTCTGCTCGAGTATCGAGTCACACAGTGATTGTGTGCAGTCTGCTCGAGTATCAAGGCGCACAATGATTGTGTGCAGTCTGCTCGAGTATCGAGTCGCACAGTGATTGTGTGCAGCCTGCTCGAGTATCGAGTCACACAGTGATTGTGTGCAGTCTGCTCGAGAATCGAGTCGCAAAGTGATTGTGTTCAGGCTGCTCGAGTATCGAGTTGCACAGTGATTATGTGCAGTCTGCTCGAGTATCGAGCGCACAGTGATTGTGTGCAGTCTGCTCGAGTATCGAGTCACACAGTGATTGTGTGCAGTCTGCTCGAGTATTGAGCGCACAGTGATTGTGTGCAGTCTGCTCGAGTATCGAGTCACACAGTGATTGTGTGCAGTCTGCTCGAGTATCGAGTCGCACACTGATTGTTTGCAGTCTGCTCGAGTATCGACTCGCACAGTGATTGTGTGCAGTGTGCTCAAGTATCGAGTCGCACAGTGATTGTGTGCAGTCTGCTCGAGTATCGAGTCACACAGTGATTGTGTGCAGCCTCCTCGAGTATCGAGTCGCACAGTGATTGTGTGCAGTGTGCTCGAGTATCGAGTCGCACAGTGATTGTGTGCACCCTGCTCGAGTATCGACCAGCACAGTGATTGTGTGCAGTCTGCTCGAGTATCGAGTCACACAGTGATTGTGTGCAGTCTGCTCGAGTATCGAGTCACACAGTGATTGTGTGCAGCCTGCTCGAGTATCGACCAGCAGTGATTGTGAGCACCCTGCTCGAGTATCGAGTCACACAGTGATTGTGTGCAGTCTGCTCGACTATCGAGTCACACAGTGATTGTGTGCAGTCTGCTCGAGTATCGAGTCACACAGTGATTGTGTGCAGTCTGCTCGAGTATCGAGTCACACAGTGATTGTGTGCAGCCTGCTCGAGTATCGAGTCACACAGTGATTGTGTGCAGTCTGCTCGACTATCGAGTCGCACAGTGATTGGGTGCAGCCTGCTCGAGTATCGATTCACACAGTGATTGTGTGCAGCCTGCTCGAGTATCGAGTCACACAGTGATTGTGAGCACCCTGCTCGGGCATTGAGTCACACAGTGATTATGTGCAGCCTGCTCGAGTATCGAGTCACACAGTGATTGTGTGCAGTCTGCTCGACTATCGAGTCGCACAGTGATTGTGTGCAGCCTGCTCGAGTATCGATTCACACAGTGATTGTGTGCAGCCTGCTCGAGTATCGAGTCACACAGTGATTGTGAGCACCCTGCTCGGGTATCGAGTCGCACAGTGATTGTGTGCAGTCTGCTCGAGTATCGACCAGCACAGTGATTGTGAGCACCCTGCTCGAGTATCGAGTCGCACAGTGATTGCGTGCAGTCTGCTCGAGTATCGAGTCACAGAGTGATTGTGTGCAGTCTGCTCGGGTATCGCCCAGCACAGTAAATGTGAACCCCCGGTTCGAGAATCGAGTCACACGGTGATTGTGTGCCATCTGCTCGAGTATCGAGTCGCACAGTGATTGTGTGCAGTCTGCTCGAGTATCGACGAGCACTGTGATTGTGTGCAGTCTGCTCGAGTATCGAGTCACACAGTGATTGTGTGCAGCCTGCTCGAGTATCGACCAGCAGTGATTGTGAGCACCCTGTTCGAGTATCGAGTCACACAGTGATTGTGTGCAGTCTGCTCGAGTATCGAGTCACACAGTGATTGTGTGCAGTCTGCTCGAGTATCGAGTCACACAGTGATTGTGTGCAGTCTGCTCGAGTATCGAGTCACACAGTGATTGTGTGCAGCCTGCTCGAGTATCGAGTCACACAGTGATTGTGTGCAGTCTGCTCGACTATCGAGTCGCACAGTGATTGTGTGCAGCCTGCTCGAGTATCGATTCACACAGTGATTGTGTGCAGCCTGCTCGAGTATCGAGTCGCACAGTGATTGTGTGCAGTCTGCTCGAGTATCGAGTCGCACAGTGATTGTGTGCAGTCTGCTCGAGTATCGAGTCACACAGTGATTGTGTGCAGTCTGCTCAAGTATCGAGTCGCACAGTGATTGTGTGCAGTCTGCTCGAGTATCGAGTCGCACAGTGATTGTGTGCAGTCTGCTCGAGTATCGAGTCGCACAGTGATTGTGTGCAGCCTGCTCGAGTATCGAGTCACACATTGATTGTGTGCAGTCTGCTCGAGTATCGAGTCGCACAGTGTGTGCAGCCTGCTCGAGTATTGAGTCACACAGTGATTGTGTGCCGCCTGCTCAAGTATCGAGTCGCACAGTGATTTTGTGCAGTCTGCTCGAGTATCGAGTCGCACAGTAATTGTGTGCAGTCTGCTCGAGTATCGAGTCGCACAGTGATTGTGTGCAGTCTGCTCGAGTATCGAGTCGCACAGTGATTGTGTGCAGCCTGCTCGAGTATCGAGTCACACATTGATTGTGTGCAGTCTGCTCGAGTATCGAGTCGCACAGTGTGTGCAGCCTGCTCGAGTATTGAGTCACACAGTGATTGTGTGCAGCCTGCTCGAGTATCGACCAGCACAGTGATTGTGTGCAGCCTGCTCGAGTATCGAGTCGCACAGTGATTGTGTGCAGTCTGCTCGAGTATCGACCAGCACAGTGAATGTGAACCCCCGGTTCGAGAATCGAGTCACACGGTGATTGTGTGCCATCTGCTCGAGTATCGAGTCGCACAGTGATTGTGTGCAGTCTGCTCGAGTATCGACGAGCACAGTGATTGTGTGCAGTCTGCTCGAGTATCGAGTCACACAGTGATTGTGTGCAGCCTGCTCGAGTATCGACCAGCAGTGATTGTGAGCACCCTGCTCGAGTATCGAGTCACACAGTGATTGTGTGCAGTCTGCTCGAGTATCGAGTCACACAGTGATTGTGTGCAGTCTGCTCGAGCATCGACCAGCACAGTGATTGTATGCAGTCTGCTCGAGTATCGAGTTGCACAGAGATTGTGTGCAGTCTGCTCGAGTATCGAGTCACAGAGTGATTGTGTGCAGTCTGCTCGCGTATCGAGTCACAGAGTGATTGTGTGCAGTCTGCTCGAGTATCGAGTCACACAGTGATTGTGTGCAGTCTGCTCGAGTATCGAGTCACACAGTGATTGTGTGCAGTCTGCTCGAGTATCGAGTCGCACAGTGATTTTGTACAGTCTGCTCGCGTATCGAGTTGCACAGAGATTGTGTGCAGTCTGCTCGAGTAACGAGTCGCACAGTGATTGTGTGCAGTCTGCTCGAGTATCGAGTCACACAGTGATTGTGTGCAGTCTGCTCGAGCATCGACCAGCACAGTGATTGTATGCAGTCTGCTCGAGTATCGAGTTGCACAGAGATTGTGTGCAGTCTGCTCGAGTATCGACCAGCACAGTGATTGTGTGCAGTCTGCTCGAGTATCGAGTTGCACAGAGATTGTGTGCAGTCTGCTCGAGTATCGACCAGCACAGTGATTGTGTGCAGTCTGCTCGAGTAATGAATCGCACAGTGATTGTGTGCAGTCTGCTCGAGTATCGAGTCGCACATTGATTGTGTGCAGTCTGCTCGAGTATCGAGTCGCACAGTGATTGTGTGCAGTCTGCTCGAGAATCAAGTCGCACAGTGATTGTGTGCAGCCTGCTCGAGTTACGAGTCGCACAGTGATTGTGTGCAGTCTGCTCGAGAATCGAGTCGCACAGTGATTGTGTGCAGCCTGCTCGAGTTACGAGTCGCACAGTGATTGTGTGCAGCCTGCTCGAGTATCGACCAGCAAAGTGATTGTGTGCAGTCTGCTCGAGTATCGAGTCACACAGTGATTGTATGCAGTCTGCTCGAGTATCAAGGCGCACAGTGATTGTGTGCAGTCTGCTCGAGTATCGAGTCGCACAGTGATTGTGTGCAGCCTGCTCGAGTATCGAGTCACACAGTGATTGTGTGCAGTCTGCTCGAGAATCGAGTGGCAAAGTGATTGTGTTCAGGCTGCTCGAGTATCGAGTTGCACAGTGATTATGTGCAGTCTGCTCGAGTATCGAGCGAACAGTGATTGTGTGCAGTCTGCTCGAGTATCGAGTCACACAGTGATTGTGTGCAGTCTGCTCGAGTATCGAGCGCACAGTGATTGTGTGCAGTCTGCTCGAGTATCGAGTCACACAGTGATTGTGTGCAGGCTGCTCGAGTATCGAGTCGCACACTGATTGTTTGCAGTCTGCTCGAGTATCGACTCGCACAGTGATTGTGTGCAGTGTGCTCGAGTATCGAGTCGCACAGTGATTGTGTGCAGTCTGCTCGAGTATCGAGTCACACAGTGATTGTGTGCAGCCTCCTCGAGTATCGAGTCGCACAGTGATTGTGTGCAGTGTGCTCGAGTATCGAGTCGCACAGTGATTGTGTGCACCCTGCTCGAGTATCGACCAGCACAGTGATTGTGAGCACCCTGCTCGAGTATCGAGTCACAAAGTGATTGTGTGCAGTCTGCTCGAGTATCGAGTCACACTGTGATTGTGTGCAGTCTGCTCGAGTATCGAGTCGCACAGTGATTGTGTGCAGTCTGCTCGAGTATCGAGTCGCACAGTGATTCTTTGCACCATGCTCGATTATCGACCAGCACAGTGATTGTGAGCACCCTGCTCGAGTATCGAGTCGCACAATGATTGTGTGCACTCTGCTCGAGTATCGAGTCACACAGTGATTGTGTGCAGTCTGCTCGAGTATCGAGTCACACAGTGATTGTGTGCAGTCTGCTCAAGTATCGAGTCACATAGTGATTGTGTGCAGTCTGCTCGAGTATCGAGTCGCACAGTGATTGTGTGCAGTCTGCTCGAGTATCGAGTCGCACAGTGATTGTGTGCAGTCTGCTCGAGTATCGAGTCGCACAGTGATTGTGTGCAGTCTGCTCGAGTATCGAGTCACACAGTGATTGTGTGCAGTCTGCTCAAGTATCGAGTCGCACAGTGATTGTGTGCAGTCTGCTCGAGTATCGAGTCGCACAGTGATTGTGTGCAGCCTGCTCGAGTATCGAGTCACACATTGATTGTGTGCAGTCTGCTCGAGTATCGAGTCGCACAGTGTGTGCAGCCTGCTCGAGTATTGAGTCACACAGTGATTGTGTGCAGCCTGCTCGAGTATCGACCAGCACAGTGATTGTGTGCAGCCTGCTCGAGTATCGAGTCGCACAGTGATTGTGTGCAGTCTGCTCGGGTATCGCCCAGCACAGTGAATGTGAACCCCCGGTTCGAGAATCGAGTCACACGGTGATTGTGTGCCATCTGCTCGAGTATCGAGTCGCACAGTGATTGTGTGCAGTCTGCTCGAGTATCGACGAGCACAGTGATTGTGTGCAGTCTGCTCGAGTATCGAGTCACACAGTGATTGTGTGCAGTCTGCTCGAGTATCGACCAGCAGTGATTGTGAGCACCCTGCTCGAGTATCGAGTCACACAGTGATTGTGTGCAGTCTGCTCGACTATCGAGTCACACAGTGATTGTGTGCAGTCTGCTCGAGTATCGAGTCACACAGTGATTGTGTGCAGTCTGCTCGAGTATCGAGTCACACAGTGATTGTGTGCAGCCTGCTCGAGTATCGAGTCACACAGTGATTGTGTGCAGTCTGCTCGACTATCGAGTCGCACAGTGATTGTGTGCAGCCTGCTCGAGTATCGATTCACACAGTGATTGTGTGCAGCCTGCTCGAGTATCGAGTCGCACAGTGATTGTGTGCAGTCTGCTCGAGTATCGAGTCGCACAGTGATTGTGTGCAGTCTGCTCGAGTATCGAGTCACACAGTGATTGTGTGCAGCCTGCTCAAGTATCGAGTCGCACAGTGATTGTGTGCAGTCTGCTCGAGTATCGAGTCGCACAGTGATTGTGTGCAGTCTGCTCGAGTATCGAGTCGCACAGTGATTGTGTGCAGCCTGCTCGAGTATCGAGTCACACATTGATTGTGTGCAGTCTGCTCGAGTATCGAGTCGCACAGTGTGTGCAGCCTGCTCGGGTATTGAGTCACACAGTGATTGTGTGCCGCCTGCTCAAGTATCGAGTCGCACAGTGATTTTGTGCAGTCTGCTCGAGTATCGAGTCGCACAGTGATTGTGTGCAGTCTGCTCGAGTATCGAGTCGCACAGTGATTGTGTGCAGTCTGCTCGAGTATCGAGTCGCACAGTGATTGTGTGCAGCCTGCTCGAGTATTGAGTCACACAGTGATTGTGTGCAGCCTGCTCGAGTATCGACCAGCACAGTGATTGTGTGCAGCCTGCTCGAGTATCGAGTCGCACAGTGATTGTGTGCAGTCTGCTCGAGTATCGACCAGCACAGTGAATGTGAACCCCCGGTTCGAAAATCGAGTCACACGGTGATTGTGTGCCATCTGCTCGAGTATCGAGTCGCACAGTGATTGTGTGCAGTCTGCTCGAGTATCGACGAGCACAGTGATTGTGTGCAGTCTGCTCGAGTATCGAGTCACACAGTGATTGTGTGCAGCCTGCTCGAGTATCGACCAGCAGTGATTGTGAGCACCCTGCTCGAGTATCGAGTCACACAGTGATTGTGTGCAGTCTGCTCGACTATCGAGTCACACAGTGATTGTGTGCAGTCTGCTCGAGTATCGAGTCACACAGTGATTGTGTGCAGTCTGCTCGAGTATCGAGTCACACAGTGATTGTGTGCAGCCTGCTCGAGTATCGAGTCACACAGTGATTGTGTGCAGTCTGCTCGACTATCGAGTCGCACAGTGATTGGGTGCAGCCTGCTCGAGTATCGATTCACACAGTGATTGTGTGCAGCCTGCTCGAGTATCGAGTCACACAGTGATTGTGAGCACCCTGCTCGGGCATTGAGTCACACAGTGATTATGTGCAGCCTGCTCGAGTATCGAGTCACACAGTGATTGTGTGCAGTCTGCTCGACTATCGAGTCGCACAGTGATTGTGTGCAGCCTGCTCGAGTATCGATTCACACAGTGATTGTGTGCAGCCTGCTCGAGTATCGAGTCACACAGTGATTGTGAGCACCCTGCTCGGGTATCGAGTCGCACAGTGATTGTGTGCAGTCTGCTCGAGTATCGACCAGCACAGTGATTGTGAGCACCCTGCTCGAGTATCGAGTCGCACAGTGATTGCGTGCAGTCTGCTCGAGTATCGAGTCACAGAGTGATTGTGTGCAGTCTGCTCGCGTATCGAGTCACAGAGTGATTGTGTGCAGTCTGCTCGAGTATCGAGTCACACAGTGATTGTGTGCAGTCTGCTCGAGTATCGAGTCACACAGTGATTGTGTGCAGTCTGCTCGATTATCGAGTCGCACAGTGATTGTGTGCAGTCTGCTCGAGTATCGAGTCGCACAGTGATTGTGTGCAGTCTGCTCGAGTATCGAGTCGCAAATTGATTGTGTGCAGTCTGCTCGAGTATCGAGTCGCACAGTGATGGTGTGCAGTCTGCTCGAGAATCAAGTCGCACAGTGATTGTGTGCAGCCTGCTCGAGTTACGAGTCGCACAGTGATTGTGTGCAGTCTGCTCGAGAATCGAGTCGCACAGTGATTGTGTGCAGCCTGCTCGGGTTACGAGTCGCACAGTGATTGTGTGCAGCCTGCTCGAGTATCGACCAGCAAAGTGATTGTGTGCAGTCTGCTCGAGTATCGAGTCACACAGTGATTGTGTGCAGTCTGCTCGAGTATCAAGGCGCACAATGATTGTGTGCAGTCTGCTCGAGTATCGAGTCGCACAGTGATTGTGTGCAGCCTGCTCGAGTATCGAGTCACACAGTGATTGTGTGCAGTCTGCTCGAGAATCGAGTCGCAAAGTGATTGTGTTCAGGCTGCTCGAGTATCGAGTTGCACAGTGATTATGTGCAGTCTGCTCGAGTATCGAGCGCACAGTGATTGTGTGCAGTCTGCTCGAGTATCGAGTCACACAGTGATTGTGTGCAGTCTGCTCGAGTATTGAGCGCACAGTGATTGTGTGCAGTCTGCTCGAGTATCGAGTCACACAGTGATTGTGTGCAGTCTGCTCGAGTATCGAGTCGCACACTGATTGTTTGCAGTCTGCTCGAGTATCGACTCGCACAGTGATTGTGTGCAGTGTGCTCAAGTATCGAGTCGCACAGTGATTGTGTGCAGTCTGCTCGAGTATCGAGTCACACAGTGATTGTGTGCAGCCTCC
Organism: Mustelus asterias; assembly: GCF_964213995.1. Lineage (NCBI taxonomy): Eukaryota > Metazoa > Chordata > Chondrichthyes > Carcharhiniformes > Triakidae > Mustelus > Mustelus asterias. The sequence goes on from NC_135813.1 coordinate 43,551,764, forward strand.
TCGAGTATCGAGTCGCACAGTGATTGTGTGCAGTGTGCTCGAGTATCGAGTCGCACAGTGATTGTGTGCACCCTGCTCGAGTATCGACCAGCACAGTGATTGTGTGCAGTCTGCTCGAGTATCGAGTCACACAGTGATTGTGTGCAGTCTGCTCGAGTATCGAGTCACACAGTGATTGTGTGCAGCCTGCTCGAGTATCGACCAGCAGTGATTGTGAGCACCCTGCTCGAGTATCGAGTCACACAGTGATTGTGTGCAGTCTGCTCGACTATCGAGTCACACAGTGATTGTGTGCAGTCTGCTCGAGTATCGAGTCACACAGTGATTGTGTGCAGTCTGCTCGAGTATCGAGTCACACAGTGATTGTGTGCAGCCTGCTCGAGTATCGAGTCACACAGTGATTGTGTGCAGTCTGCTCGACTATCGAGTCGCACAGTGATTGGGTGCAGCCTGCTCGAGTATCGATTCACACAGTGATTGTGTGCAGCCTGCTCGAGTATCGAGTCACACAGTGATTGTGAGCACCCTGCTCGGGCATTGAGTCACACAGTGATTATGTGCAGCCTGCTCGAGTATCGAGTCACACAGTGATTGTGTGCAGTCTGCTCGACTATCGAGTCGCACAGTGATTGTGTGCAGCCTGCTCGAGTATCGATTCACACATTGATTGTGTGCAGCCTGCTCGAGTATCGAGTCACACAGTGATTGTGAGCACCCTGCTCGGGTATCGAGTCGCACAGTGATTGTGTGCAGTCTGCTCGAGTATCGACCAGCACAGTGATTGTGAGCACCCTGCTCGAGTATCGAGTCGCACAGTGATTGCGTGCAGTCTGCTCGAGTATCGAGTCACAGAGTGATTGTGTGCAGTCTGCTCGCGTATCGAGTCACAGAGTGATTGTGTGCAGTCTGCTCGAGTATCGAGTCACACAGTGATTGTGTGCAGTCTGCTCGAGTATCGAGTCACACAGTGATTGTGTGCAGTCTGCTCGATTATCGAGTCGCACAGTGATTGTGTGCAGTCTGCTCGAGTATCGAGTCGCACAGTGATTGTGTGCAGTCTGCTCGAGTATCGAGTCGCAAATTGATTGTGTGCAGTCTGCTCGAGTATCGAGTCGCACAGTGATGGTGTGCAGTCTGCTCGAGAATCAAGTCGCACAGTGATTGTGTGCAGCCTGCTCGAGTTACGAGTCGCACAGTGATTGTGTGCAGTCTGCTCGAGAATCGAGTCGCACAGTGATTGTGTGCAGCCTGCTCGAGTTACGAGTCGCACAGTGATTGTGTGCAGCCTGCTCGAGTATCGACCAGCAAAGTGATTGTGTGCAGTCTGCTCGAGTATCGAGTCACACAGTGATTGTGTGCAGTCTGCTCGAGTATCAAGGCGCACAATGATTGTGTGCAGTCTGCTCGAGTATCGAGTCGCACAGTGATTGTGTGCAGCCTGCTCGAGTATCGAGTCACACAGTGATTGTGTGCAGTCTGCTCGAGAATCGAGTCGCAAAGTGATTGTGTTCAGGCTGCTCGAGTATCGAGTTGCACAGTGATTATGTGCAGTCTGCTCGAGTATCGAGCGCACAGTGATTGTGTGCAGTCTGCTCGAGTATCGAGTCACACAGTGATTGTGTGCAGTCTGCTCGAGTATCGAGCGCACAGTGATTGTGTGCAGTCTGCTCGAGTATCGAGTCACACAGTGATTGTGTGCAGTCTGCTCGAGTATCGAGTCGCACACTGATTGTTTGCAGTCTGCTCGAGTATCGACTCGCACAGTGATTGTGTGCAGTGTGCTCAAGTATCGAGTCGCACAGTGATTGTGTGCAGTCTGCTCGAGTATCGAGTCACACAGTGATTGTGTGCAGCCTCCTCGAGTATCGAGTCGCACAGTGATTGTGTGCAGTGTGCTCGAGTATCGAGTCGCACAGTGATTGTGTGCACCCTGCTCGAGTATCGACCAGCACAGTGATTGTGAGCACCCTGCTCGAGTATCGAGTCACAAAGTGATTGTGTGCAGTCTGCTCGAGTATCGAGTCACACTGTGATTGTGTGCAGGCTGCTCGAGTATCGAGTCGCACAGTGATTGTGTGCAGTCTGCTCGAGTATCGAGTCGCACAGTGATTCTTTGCACCATGCTCGATTATCGACCAGCACAGTGATTGTGAGCACCCTGCTCGAGTATCGAGTCGCACAATGATTGTGTGCACTCTGCTCGAGTATTGAGTCACACAGTGATTGTGTGCAGTCTGCTCGAGTATCGAGTCACACAGTGATTGTGTGCAGTCTGCTCGAGTATCGAGTCGCACAGTGATTGTGTGCAGTCTGCTCGAGTATCGAATCACACAGTGATTGTGTGCAGTCTGCTCGAGTATCGAGTCACACAGTGATTGTGTGCAGTCTGCTCGAGTATCGAGTCGCACACTGATTGTGTGCAATCTGCTCGAGTATCGAGTCACACAGTGATTGTGTGCAGTCTGCTCGAGTATCGAGTCGCACAGTGATTGTGTGCAGCCTGCTCGAGTATCGAGTCACACAGTGATTGTGTGTAGTCTGCTCGAGTATCGAGTCACACAGTGATTGTGTGCAGTCTGTTCGAGTATCGAGTCACACTGTGATTGTGTGCAGTCTGTTCGAGTATCGACCAGCACAGTGAATGTGAGCACCCTGCTCGAGAATAGAGTCAGACAGTGATTGTGTGCGGTCTGCTCGAGTATCGAGTCACACAGTGATTGTGTGCAGTCTGCTCGAGTATCGACTAGCACAGTGATTGTGTGCAGTCTGCTCGAGTATCGAGTCACACAGTGATTGTGTGCAGCCTGCTCGAGTATCGACCAGCACAGTGATTGTGAGCACCCTGCTCTAGTATCGAGTCACACAGTGATTGTGTGCAGTCTGCTCGAGTATCGATTCACACAGTGATTGTGTGCAGCCTGCTCGAGTATCGAGCACACAGTGATTATGTGCAGCCTGCTCAAGTATCGAGTCACACAGTGATTGTGTGCACCCTGCTCGAGTATCGAGTCGCACACTGATTGCTGCAGTCTGCTCGAGTATCGACTCGCACAGTGATTGTGTGCAGTGTGCTCGAGTATCGAGTCGCACAGTGATTGTGTGCAGCCTGCTCGAGTATCGGGTCACACAGTGATTGTGTGCAGTCTGCTCGAGTATCGACCAGCACAGTGATTGTGTGCAGTCTGCTCGAGTATCGAGTCGCTCAGTGATTGTGTGCAGTCTGCTCGAGTATCGACCAGCACAGTGATTGTGTGCAGTCTGCTCGAGTATCGACCAGCACAGTGATTGCGTGCAGTCTGCTCGAGTTTCGACCAGCACAGTGATTGTGTGCAGTGTGCTCGAGTATCGAGTCGCACAGTGATTGTGTGCAGTCTGCTCGATTATTGAGTCACACAGTGATTGTGTGCAGTCTGCTCGAGTATCGAGTCACACAGTGATTGTGAGCACCCTGCTCGAGTATCGAGTCGCACAGTGATTGTGTGCAGCCTGCTCGAGTATCGAGTCGCACAGTGATTGTATGCAGTCTGCTCGAGTATCGAGTCGCACAGTGATTGTGTGCAGTCTGCTCGAGCATCGAGTCGCACAGTGATTGTGTGCAGTCTACTCGAGTATCAAGTCGCACAGTGATTGTGTGCAGTCTGCTCGAGTATCGAGTCGCACAGTGATTGTGTGCAGTCTGCTCGAGTATCGAGTCGCACAGTGATTGTGTGCAGTCTGCTCGAGTATCGAGTCACACAGTGATTGTGTGCAGTCTGCTCAAGTATCGAGTCGCACAGTGATTGTGTGCAGTCTGCTCGAGTATCGAGTCGCACAGTGATTGTGTGCAGTCTGCTCGAGTATCGAGTCGCACAGTGATTGTGTGCAGTCTGCTCGAGTATCGAGTCACACAGTGATTGTGTGCAGTCTGCTCAAGTATCGAGTCGCACAGTGATTGTGTGCAGTCTGCTCGAGTATCGAGTCGCACAGTGATTGTGTGCAGCCTGCTCGAATATCGAGTCACACATTGATTGTGTGCAGTCTGCTCGAGTATCGAGTCGCACAGTGTGTGCAGCCTGCTCGAGTATTGAGTCACACAGTGATTGTGTGCCGCCTGCTCAAGTATCGGGTCGCACAGTGATTTTGTGCAGTCTGCTCGAGTATCGAGTCGCACAGTGATTGTGTGCAGTCTGCTCGAGTATCGAGTCACACAGTGATTGTGTGCAGTCTGCTCGAGTATCGAGTCGCACAGTGATTGTGTGCAGTCTGCTCGAGTATCGAGTCACACAGTGATTGTGTGCAGTCTGCTCAAGTATCGAGTCGCACAGTGATTGTGTGCAGTCTGCTCGAGTATCGAGTCGCACAGTGATTGTGTGCAGCCTGCTCGAGTATCGAGTCACACATTGATTGTGTGCAGTCTGCTCGAGTATCGAGTCGCACAGTGTGTGCAGCCTGCTCGAGTATTGAGTCACACAGTGATTGTGTGCAGCCTGCTCGACTATCGACCAGCACAGTGATTGTGTGCAGCCTGCTCGAGTATCGAGTCGCACAGTGATTGTGTGCAGTCTGCTCGGGTATCGCCCAGCACAGTAAATGTGAACCCCCGGTTCGAGAATCGAGTCACACGGTGATTGTGTGCCATCTGCTCGAGTATCGAGTCGCACAGTGATTGTGTGCAGTCTGCTCGAGTATCGACGAGCACAGTGATTGTGTGCAGTCTGCTCGAGCATCGAGTCACACAGTGATTGTGTGCAGCCTGCTCGAGTATCGACCAGCAGTGATTGTGAGCACCCTGCTCGAGTATCGAGTCACACAGTGATTGTGTGCAGTCTGCTCGACTATCGAGTCACACAGTGATTGTGTGCAGTCTGCTCGAGTATCGAGTCACACAGTGATTGTGTGCAGTCTGCTCGAGTATCGAGTCACACAGTGATTGTGTGCAGCCTGCTCGAGTATCGAGTCACACAGTGATTGTGTGCAGTCTGCTCGACTATCGAGTCACACAGTGATTGTGTGCAGCCTGCTCGAGTATCGATTCACACAGTGATTGTGTGCAGCCTGCTCGAGTATCGAGTCGCACAGTGATTGTGTGCAGTCTGCTCGAGTATCGAGTCGCACAGTGATTGTGTGCAGTCTGCTCGAGTATCGAGTCACACAGTGATTGTGTGCAGTCTGCTCAAGTATCGAGTCGCACAGTGATTGTGTGCAGTCTGCTCGAGTATCGAGTCGCACAGTGATTGTGTGCAGTCTGCTCGAGTATCGAGTCGCACAGTGATTGTGTGCAGCCTGCTCGAGTATCGAGTCACACATTGATTGTGTGCAGTCTGCTCGAGTATCGAGTCGCACAGTGTGTGCAGCCTGCTCGAGTATTGAGTCACACAGTGATTGTGTGCCGCCTGCTCAAGTATCGAGTCGCACAGTGATTTTGTGCAGTCTGCTCGAGTATCGAGTCGCACAGTAATTGTGTGCAGTCTGCTCGAGTATCGAGTCGCACAGTGATTGTGTGCAGTCTGCTCGAGTATCGAGTCGCACAGTGATTGTGTGCAGCCTGCTCGAGTATCGAGTCACACATTGATTGTGTGCAGTCTGCTCGAGTATCGAGTCGCACAGTGTGTGCAGCCTGCTCGAGTATTGAGTCACACAGTGATTGTGTGCAGCCTGCTCGAGTATCGACCAGCACAGTGATTGTGTGCAGCCTGCTCGAGTATCGAGTCGCACAGTGATTGTGTGCAGTCTGCTCGAGTATCGACCAGCACAGTGAATGTGAACCCCCGGTTCGAGAATCGAGTCACACGGTGATTGTGTGCCATCTGCTCGAGTATCGAGTCGCACAGTGATTGTGTGCAGTCTGCTCGAGTATCGACGAGCACAGTGATTGTGTGCAGTCTGCTCGAGTATCGAGTCACACAGTGATTGTGTGCAGCCTGCTCGAGTATCGACCAGCAGTGATTGTGAGCACCCTGCTCGAGTATCGAGTCACACAGTGATTGTGTGCAGTCTGCTCGAGTATCGAGTCACACAGTGATTGTGTGCAGTCTGCTCGAGCATCGACCAGCACAGTGATTGTATGCAGTCTGCTCGAGTATCGAGTTGCACAGAGATTGTGTGCAGTCTGCTCGAGTATCGAGTCACAGAGTGATTGTGTGCAGTCTGCTCGCGTATCGAGTCACAGAGTGATTGTGTGCAGTCTGCTCGAGTATCGAGTCACACAGTGATTTTGTGCAGTCTGCTCGAGTATCGAGTCACACAGTGATTGTGTGCAGTCTGCTCGAGTATCGAGTCGCACAGTGATTGTGTACAGTCTGCTCGAGTATCGAGTTGCACAGAGATTGTGTGCAGTCTGCTCGAGTAACGAGTCGCACAGTGATTGTGTGCAGTCTGCTCGAGTATCGAGTCACACAGTGATTGTGTGCAGTCTGCTCGAGCATCGACCAGCACAGTGATTGTATGCAGTCTGCTCGAGTATCGAGTTGCACAGAGATTGTGTGCAGTCTGCTCGAGTATCGACCAGCACAGTGATTGTGTGCAGTCTGCTCGAGTATCGAGTTGCACAGAGATTGTGTGCAGTCTGCTCGAGTATCGACCAGCACAGTGATTGTGTGCAGTCTGCTCGAGTAATGAATCGCACAGTGATTGTGTGCAGTCTGCTCGAGTATCGAGTCGCACATTGATTGTGTGCAGTCTGCTCGAGTATCGAGTCGCACAGTGATTGTGTGCAGTCTGCTCGAGAATCAAGTCGCACAGTGATTGTGTGCAGCCTGCTCGAGTTACGAGTCGCACAGTGATTGTGTGCAGTCTGCTCGAGAATCGAGTCGCACAGTGATTGTGTGCAGCCTGCTCGAGTTACGAGTCGCACAGTGATTGTGTGCAGCCTGCTCGAGTATCGACCAGCAAAGTGATTGTGTGCAGTCTGCTCGAGTATCGAGTCACACAGTGATTGTATGCAGTCTGCTCGAGTATCAAGGCGCACAGTGATTGTGTGCAGTCTGCTCGAGTATCGAGTCGCACAGTGATTGTGTGCAGCCTGCTCGAGTATCGAGTCACACAGTGATTGTGTGCAGTCTGCTCGAGAATCGAGTGGCAAAGTGATTGTGTTCAGGCTGCTCGAGTATCGAGTTGCACAGTGATTATGTGCAGTCTGCTCGAGTATCGAGCGAACAGTGATTGTGTGCAGTCTGCTCGAGTATCGAGTCACACAGTGATTGTGTGCAGTCTGCTCGAGTATCGAGCGCACAGTGATTGTGTGCAGTCTGCTCGAGTAACGAGTCACACAGTGATTGTGTGCAGGCTGCTCGAGTATCGAGTCGCACACTGATTGTTTGCAGTCTGCTCGAGTATCGACTCGCACAGTGATTGTGTGCAGTGTGCTCGAGTATCGAGTCGCACAGTGATTGTGTGCAGTCTGCTCGAGTATCGAGTCACACAGTGATTGTGTGCAGCCTCCTCGAGTATCGAGTCGCACAGTGATTGTGTGCAGTGTGCTCGAGTATCGAGTCGCACAGTGATTGTGTGCACCCTGCTCGAGTATCGACCAGCACAGTGATTGTGAGCACCCTGCTCGAGTATCGAGTCACAAAGTGATTGTGTGCAGTCTGCTCGAGTATCGAGTCACACTGTGATTGTGTGCAGTCTGCTCGAGTATCGAGTCGCACAGTGATTGTGTGCAGTCTGCTCGAGTATCGAGTCGCACAGTGATTCTTTGCACCATGCTCGATTATCGACCAGCACAGTGATTGTGAGCACCCTGCTCGAGTATCGAGTCGCACAATGATTGTGTGCACTCTGCTCGAGTATCGAGTCACACAGTGATTGTGTGCAGTCTGCTCGAGTATCGAGTCACACAGTGATTGTGTGCAGTCTGCTCGAGTATCGAGTCACACAGTGATTGTGTGCAGTCTGCTCGAGTATCGAGTCGCACAGTGATTGTGTGCAGTCTGCTCGAGTATCGAGTCGCACAGTGATTGTGTGCAGTCTGCTCGAGTATCGAGTCGCACAGTGATTGTGTGCAGTCTGCTCGAGTATCGAGTCACACAGTGATTGTGTGCAGTCTGCTCAAGTATCGAGTCGCACAGTGATTGTGTGCAGTCTGCTCGAGTATCGAGTCGCACAGTGATTGTGTGCAGCCTGCTCGAGTATCGAGTCACACATTGATTGTGTGCAGTCTGCTCGAGTATCGAGTCGCACAGTGTGTGCAGCCTGCTCGAGTATTGAGTCACACAGTGATTGTGTGCAGCCTGCTCGAGTATCGACCAGCACAGTGATTGTGTGCAGCCTGCTCGAGTATCGAGTCGCACAGTGATTGTGTGCAGTCTGCTCGGGTATCGCCCAGCACAGTGAATGTGAACCCCCGGTTCGAGAATCGAGTCACACGGTGATTGTGTGCCATCTGCTCGAGTATCGAGTCGCACAGTGATTGTGTGCAGTCTGCTCGAGTATCGACGAGCACAGTGATTGTGTGCAGTCTGCTCGAGTATCGAGTCACACAGTGATTGTGTGCAGTCTGCTCGAGTATCGACCAGCAGTGATTGTGAGCACCCTGCTCGAGTATCGAGTCACACAGTGATTGTGTGCAGTCTGCTCGACTATCGAGTCACACAGTGATTGTGTGCAGTCTGCTCGAGTATCGAGTCACACAGTGATTGTGTGCAGTCTGCTCGAGTATCGAGTCACACAGTGATTGTGTGCAGCCTGCTCGAGTATCGAGTCACACAGTGATTGTGTGCAGTCTGCTCGACTATCGAGTCGCACAGTGATTGTGTGCAGCCTGCTCGAGTATCGATTCACACAGTGATTGTGTGCAGCCTGCTCGAGTATCGAGTCGCACAGTGATTGTGTGCAGTCTGCTCGAGTATCGAGTCGCACAGTGATTGTGTGCAGTCTGCTCGAGTATCGAGTCACACAGTGATTGTGTGCAGTCTGCTCAAGTATCGAGTCGCACAGTGATTGTGTGCAGTCTGCTCGAGTATCGAGTCGCACAGTGATTGTGTGCAGTCTGCTCGAGTATCGAGTCGCACAGTGATTGTGTGCAGCCTGCTCGAGTATCGAGTCACACATTGATTGTGTGCAGTCTGCTCGAGTATCGAGTCGCACAGTGTGTGCAGCCTGCTCGGGTATTGAGTCACACAGTGATTGTGTGCCGCCTGCTCAAGTATCGAGTCGCACAGTGATTTTGTGCAGTCTGCTCGAGTATCGAGTCGCACAGTGATTGTGTGCAGTCTGCTCGAGTATCGAGTCGCACAGTGATTGTGTGCAGTCTGCTCGAGTATCGAGTCGCACAGTGATTGTGTGCAGCCTGCTCGAGTATTGAGTCACACAGTGATTGTGTGCAGCCTGCTCGAGTATCGACCAGCACAGTGATTGTGTGCAGCCTGCTCGAGTATCGAGTCGCACAGTGATTGTGTGCAGTCTGCTCGAGTATCGACCAGCACAGTGAATGTGAACCCCCGGTTCGAAAATCGAGTCACACGGTGATTGTGTGCCATCTGCTCGAGTATCGAGTCGCACAGTGATTGTGTGCAGTCTGCTCGAGTATCGACGAGCACAGTGATTGTGTGCAGTCTGCTCGAGTATCGAGTCACACAGTGATTGTGTGCAGCCTGCTCGAGTATCGACCAGCAGTGATTGTGAGCACCCTGCTCGAGTATCGAGTCACACAGTGATTGTGTGCAGTCTGCTCGACTATCGAGTCACACAGTGATTGTGTGCAGTCTGCTCGAGTATCGAGTCACACAGTGATTGTGTGCAGTCTGCTCGAGTATCGAGTCACACAGTGATTGTGTGCAGCCTGCTCGAGTATCGAGTCACACAGTGATTGTGTGCAGTCTGCTCGACTATCGAGTCGCACAGTGATTGGGTGCAGCCTGCTCGAGTATCGATTCACACAGTGATTGTGTGCAGCCTGCTCGAGTATCGAGTCACACAGTGATTGTGAGCACCCTGCTCGGGCATTGAGTCACACAGTGATTATGTGCAGCCTGCTCGAGTATCGAGTCACACAGTGATTGTGTGCAGTCTGCTCGACTATCGAGTCGCACAGTGATTGTGTGCAGCCTGCTCGAGTATCGATTCACACAGTGATTGTGTGCAGCCTGCTCGAGTATCGAGTCACACAGTGATTGTGAGCACCCTGCTCGGGTATCGAGTCGCACAGTGATTGTGTGCAGTCTGCTCGAGTATCGACCAGCACAGTGATTGTGAGCACCCTGCTCGAGTATCGAGTCGCACAGTGATTGCGTGCAGTCTGCTCGAGTATCGAGTCACAGAGTGATTGTGTGCAGTCTGCTCGCGTATCGAGTCACAGAGTGATTGTGTGCAGTCTGCTCGAGTATCGAGTCACACAGTGATTGTGTGCAGTCTGCTCGAGTATCGAGTCACACAGTGATTGTGTGCAGTCTGCTCGATTATCGAGTTGCACAGTGATTGTGTGCAGTCTGCTCGAGTATCGAGTCGCACAGTGATTGTGTGCAGTCTGCTCGAGTATCGAGTCGCAAATTGATTGTGTGCAGTCTGCTCGAGTATCGAGTCGCACAGTGATGGTGTGCAGTCTGCTCGAGAATCAAGTCGCACATTGATTGTGTGCAGCCTGCTCGAGTTACGAGTCGCACAGTGATTGTGTGCAGTCTGCTCGAGAATCGAGTCGCACAGTGATTGTGTGCAGCCTGCTCGAGTTACGAGTCGCACAGTGATTGTGTGCAGCCTGCTCGAGTATCGACCAGCAAAGTGATTGTGTGCAGTCTGCTCGAGTATCGAGTCACACAGTGATTGTGTGCAGTCTGCTCGAGTATCAAGGCGCACAATGATTGTGTGCAGTCTGCTCGAGTATCGAGTCGCACAGTGATTGTGTGCAGCCTGCTCGAGTATCGAGTCACACAGTGATTGTGTGCAGTCTGCTCGAGAATCGAGTCGCAAAGTGATTGTGTTCAGGCTGCTCGAGTATCGAGTTGCACAGTGATTATGTGCAGTCTGCTCGAGTATCGAGCGCACAGTGATTGTGTGCAGTCTGCTCGAGTATCGAGTCACACAGTGATTGTGTGCAGTCTGCTCGAGTATCGAGCGCACAGTGATTGTGTGCAGTCTGCTCGTGTATCGAGTCACACAGTGATTGTGTGCAGTCTGCTCGAGTATCGAGTCGCACACTGATTGTTTGCAGTCTGCTCGAGTATCGACTCGCACAGTGATTGTGTGCAGTGTGCTCAAGTATCGAGTCGCACAGTGATTGTGTGCAGTCTGCTCGAGTATCGAGTCACACAGTGATTGTGTGCAGCCTCCTCGAGTATCGAGTCGCACAGTGATTGTGTGCACCCTGCTCGAGTATCGACCAGCACAGTGATTGTGAGCACCCTGCTCGAGTATCGAGTCACAAAGTGATTGTGTGCAGTCTGCTCGAGTATCGAGTCACACTGTGATTGTGTGCAGGCTGCTCGAGTATCGAGTCGCACAGTGATTGTGTGCAGTCTGCTCGAGTATCGAGTCGCACAGTGATTCTTTGCACCATGCTCGATTATCGACCAGCACAGTGATTGTGAGCACCCTGCTCGAGTATCGAGTCGCACAATGATTGTGTGCACTCTGCTCGAGTATTGAGTCACACAGTGATTGTGTGCAGTCTGCTCGAGTATCGAGTCACACAGTGATTGTGTGCAGTCTGCTCGAGTATCGAGTCGCACAGTGATTGTGTGCAGTCTGCTCGAGTATCGAATCACACAGTGATTGTGTGCAGTCTGCTCGAGTATCGAGTCACACAGTGATTGTGTGCAGTCTGCTCGAGTATCGAGTCGCACACTGATTGTGTGCAATCTGCTCGAGTATCGAGTCACACAGTGATTGTGTGCAGTCTGCTCGAGTATCGAGTCGCACAGTGATTGTGTGCAGCCTGCTCGAGTATCGAGTCACACAGTGATTGTGTGTAGTCTGCTCGAGTATCGAGTCACACAGTGATTGTGTGCAGTCTGTTCGAGTATCGAGTCACACTGTGATTGTGTGCAGTCTGTTCGAGTATCGACCAGCACAGTGAATGTGAGCACCCTGCTCGAGAATAGAGTCAGACAGTGATTGTGTGCGGTCTGCTCGAGTATCGAGTCACACAGTGATTGTGTGCAGTCTGCTCGAGTATCGACGAGCACAGTGATTGTGTGCAGTCTGCTCGAGTATCGAGTCACACAGTGATTGTGTGCAGCCTGCTCGAGTATCGACCAGCACAGTGATTGTGAGCACCCTGCTCTAGTATCGAGTCACACAGTGATTGTGTGCAGTCTGCTCGAGTATCGATTCACACAGTGATTGTGTGCAGCCTGCTCGAGTATCGAGCACACAGTGATTATGTGCAGCCTGCTCAAGTATCGAGTCACACAGTGATTGTGTGCACCCTGCTCGAGTATCGAGTCGCACACTGATTGCTGCAGTCTGCTCGAGTATCGACTCGCACAGTGATTGTGTGCAGTGTGCTCGAGTATCGAGTCGCACAGTGATTGTGTGCAGCCTGCTCGAGTATCGGGTCACACAGTGATTGTGTGCAGTCTGCTCGAGTATCGACCAGCACAGTGATTGTGTGCAGTCTGCTCGAGTATCGAGTCGCTCAGTGATTGTGTGCAGTCTGCTCGAGTATCGACCAGCACAGTGATTGTGTGCAGTCTGCTCGAGTATCGACCAGCACAGTGATTGCGTGCAGTCTGCTCGGGTTTCGACCAGCACAGTGATTGTGTGCAGTGTGCTCGAGTATCGAGTCGCACAGTGATTGTGTGCAGTCTGCTCGAGTATCGAGTCACACAGTGATTGTGTGCAGTCTGCTCGAGTATCGAGTCGCACAGTGATTGTGTGCAGTCTGCTCGAGTATCGAGTTACACTCTGATTGTGTGCAGTCTGCTCGAGTATCGAGTCACACAGTGATTGTGTGCAGTCTGCTCGAGTATCGAGTCACACAGTGATTGTGTGCAGTCTGCTCGAGTATCGAGTCGCACAGTGATTGTGTGCAGCCTGCTCGAGTATCGAGTCACACACTGATTGTGTGCAGTCTGCTCGAGTATCGAGTCACACAGTGATTGTGTGCAGTCTGCTCGAGTATCGAGTCACACAGTGATTGTGTGCAGTCTGCTCGAGTATCGAGTCGCACAGTGATTGTGTGCAGCCTGCTCGAGTATCGAGTCGCACAGTGATTGTGTGCAGCCTGCTCGAGTATCGAGTTACACTGTGATTGTGTGCTGTCTGCTCGAGTATCGAGTCGCACAGTGATTGTGTGCTGTCTGCTCGATTATCGAGTCGCACAGTGATTGTGTGCAGTCTGCTCTAGTATCGAGTCGCACAGTGATTGTGTGCAGCCTGCTCGAGTATTGATGCGCTACTCAAACACGAGGCTTGAAGCTCAGTAAATGAAAGGCTTTTATTTACTGTAACGAAGCTCCCAGAACGTATATGCACTATCCCAGACTGAAGGGTTCCCGGCCAGAGCAGGGACTTTTATACCTCTCCCAGGAGGCGGAGCCCGACTGGGACGTGCCACAACACTACAGCACAAAGGTGTAACAACCCCACCCTAACCCCAACAGCAACAATAGCACAACCCAACAGTAACATATGTACATCCTTGTAGTCCTGGCCAGCCCCTGGCTCAGCACTATCCAGTGGGAACCAACGATGGTTCACCACATTCACCCCTCCTTTGAGAACAAAGGCCGGCGGGCTACAAAAAACAGAATAAAGTGTCAGCAGTCGATATGTTCAGACAGTCAGGGGGACCGCACCGTCATTGTGACCTCCTCAATACCGGCGGTGACACCGGAGTAGGCACTTGCGGTGGCGTTCTCCCCAAGGCGGCGTCCAGCTGTTCTTCCACGGACTCTCAGACCGGTTGACCCTGAGGTGACGGTAGTCCATGGGATGCTGACACGCCCTGCGGTGGCGACCATCTTCTGGGCTCAGGCAAGCTGTACATGCGAGTAAAATGGTTAAGCAATGGTCCCGATGCTGCCCGCGCCGTGTCCAGGGAAGAAACAAGAGATAAAGGGTTTGTTACAGGGGGTATGGGAGCGACAGGGGTTGCTACGTCCCCTGCTGGCGCCAGGTCTCGGATCGAGACCGTGTCCTCTCGCCCGTCAGGGTATGCCACATAGGCATACTGAGGGTTGGCGTGGAGGAGATGGACCTGTTCGACCAACGGGTCGGACTTGCGGGCCCTTACATGTTGCCGCAGGAGGACGGGTCCTGAGTACGTTAACCAAGACGGTAATGAGGTCCCCGAGGAAGACTTCCGAGGGAATGAGAACATCCTCTCGTGGGGAGTAGCATTGGTTGCCGTACACAGGAGGGAGCGAATAGAATGGAGCGCATCAGGGAGCACCTCTTGCCAACGGGAGACTGGAAGACCTTTTGACTTCAACGCCAGTAAGACAGCCTTCCAGACTGTAGCATTCTCGCGTTCCACCTGTCCATTACCCCTAGGGTTGTAGCTCGTGGTCCTACTAGAGGCAATCCCGTAGGAGAGCAGGAATTGCCTCAAGTCATCGCTCATGAACGACGAGCCCCTGTCGCTATGGATGTAGCCGGGGTACCCGAACAGTGTAAAGAGATCACGGAATGCCTTGATAACCGTGGCAGCGGATGTATCAGAGCAGGGAACAACAAAAGAGAACCGAGAGTACTCGTCAATGATATTGAGGAAGTACACATTCCGATCTGTTGAGGGAAGGGGGCCCTTAAAATCGACACTCAGTCTCTCGAAGGGACGAGTGGCCTTGACTAAATGTGCCCGGTCAGGTCGGTAAAAGTGCGGTTTGCATTCCGCGCAAACCCGACAGCTCCTTGTTACTGACCTGACGTCCTCCACCGAGTAAGGCAGGTTGCGGGCTTTTATAAAGTGGTAGAGCCGAGTGACCCCAGGATGGCACAGGTCATTATGGAGGGCCTGCAAACGGTCCTCCTGTATACTAGCGCATGTTCCACGCGAGAGGGCATCCGAGGGCTCATTGAGTTTCCCTGGACGGTACATGATGTCGTAGTTATAGGTGGAGAGTTCAATTCTCCACCGCAAGATCTTGTCATTCTTGATCTTGCCCCTCTGCGTGTTGTTAAACATGAACGCCACGGACCGCTGGTCCGTGATCAGGGTGAACCGTTTTCCCGCCAAGTAATGGCGCCAGTGCCTGACGGCCTCCACAATGGCCTGGGCCTCCTTTTCCACCACTGAATGCCGAATTTCGGGGCCTTGGCGGGTGCGGGAAAAAAATGCGACGGGCCTGCCCACCTGGTTAAGTGTGGCGGCCAGGGCGAAATCAGATGCATCGCTCTCCACCTGAAAGGGGATGGACTCGTCTACAGCGTGCATCGTAGCTTTCGCGATGTCGGCTTTCAATTTATCGAAGGCCAATCGGGCCTCTGGCGTCAAGGGAAAAGTCGTGGACTTAATGAGCGGACGGGCTTTATCCGCGTAGTTGGGAACCCACTGCGCATAATAAGAGAAGAAGCCTAAGCATCTTCTCAGTGCTTTTGCACTAGCAGGTAAAGGAAGTTCAGAAAGGGGGCGCATACGGTCTGGATCAGGGCCAATGACCCCGTTTTCCACCACGTATCCTAGGATGGCTAAACGGTGCGTACGAAACACACATTTGTCCCTGTTGTAGGTCAAGTTCAGGCGAGATGCAGTGCGTAGGAAGTTCAGGAGATTCGTGTCGTGGTCCTGTTGGTCATGGCCGCAGATGGTGACATTATCCAGGTACGGGAAGGTAGCCCGCAGCCCGTTCTGGTCCACCATTCGGTCCATAGCACGCTGGAAGACCGAGACCCCATTGGTGACACCAAAGGGAACCCTAAGAAAGTGATACAAGCGACCATCCGCCTCAAAAGCCGTGTATTGTCGGTCCTCTGGGCGAATGGGGAGTTGGTGGTAGGCAGACTTGAGGTCTGTGGTGGAGAACACCCGGTACTGCGCAATCTGATTGACCATATCAGATATGCGCGGGAGGGGATACGCATCCAGCTGCGTATATCGGTTAATGGTCTGACTGTAGTCAATGACCATCCGGGGTTTGTTCCCGCTCTTGACCACCATGACCTGCACTCTCCACGGACTAGCACTGGGTTGTATGATCCTTTCTTTGAGGAGCCGCTGAACCTCAGATCTAATGAAGATCCGATCCTCAGCGCTGTAACGCCTACTTTTAGTCGCGATGGGCTTGCAGCCTGGCACAATATTCTGGAACAAGGAGGGTGTGGTGATCTTCAGCGTCGAGAGGCTGCAGGCGGGGCGCATTGGGCAATTTGGAGGTTGCTGCTGTTTTCCCACTGCCAGTGAAGGGAGTGGCCCACCGTACTGTAGGATTACACTCCTCAAGTGGACCATGAAGTTTAGTCCGAGAAGTATTGGCGCGCAAAGATACGGCAACACAAGGAGCTTGAAACACTCGTAAACTGTGCCTTGCACCTTCAAGGTTACCACGCAACTCCCTAGCACGGCAACAGACCGGGACCTTGATGCCATAGAGATTGTCTGTTTGGCAGGTTGAATCTGGAGTCCACACCGCTTCACAGTGTCTGGGTGGATAAAGCTCTCAGTGCTCCCGCTGTCAAACAGACAATAAATCACGTGGTCATTTACCTGGATATGCATCATAGATTTGTCAAGTCTATGAGGCTTGGCCTGGTCCAGGATGATCGACGCCACCGTTGGTTCATGAGCGCCACTGCAGGCAGCTGAAATCGATGAGGAGGACCCCTGCTGGTCGTTCATGGTCAGTGTCGACCAACATGGCCGCCCCCATGGGTCGCACGTGGGTGAGGGCGCCAAACTCAGCGACCCCTGGTGGTCACACTCCTCCGACTCCGTCGACCGTAATGGCGTCGCCCTGGTCTCGCACGTGGACGAACCCCGCGATGATTTCGACGACGAAGTCCCGAGCTCTGAAGAATCGCAGGCCGCACTGCCGTTCCTGGGTTTAGATCGGCACACTTTTGAATAATGCCCTTTTTTACCGCATGCGGTGCACAACACAGCTTTAGCGGGACACTTTTGCCGAGTATGCTTCGCTCCTCCACAGAAATAGCACCGCGGGCTGCCCGGGGCTGCTGCCGTCGTCTGGCCCGAGTGGGAGCACGCCATTACACAGCATTTCGAACCCGAGGGACGAGGAGGGACTACCGACTGCTCCTGCCACGTTGTCTCCACATGGTCCTCCGGATATAATACTAAGCCATTGGAGGCCGTCTCGAGCATCTCTGCTAACTCGATGGCCTGGGTAAGATTAAGGTTACCCTTCTCCAACAGTTTAAGTCGAATGTACGACGATCCGACCCCGGCCACAAACGCATCTCGGGCGAGGTCGTACATGCTCTGCTCAGCCGACACAGCTTTGCAGTTACAGCCCCTGGCTAGCTGTAGGAGCTCGTTCGCATATTCCTCCATCGTTTCGCCAGACTGCCGTCGTCGAGTGGCTAGGAGGTAACGAGCATGTATTTCATTAGGTGGTTTGATATCGCGCTTCTTCAGAAGCTCGAGGGCCTTAGTATAATCGGTGGCCGCATGGATCACGAGGTAGACAGTGTCGCTTACCCTCGCATGGAGGACCCGGAATCTGTCATCATCTGTGGTGACCGCTGCGGAGGCTGCCAGGTAGTCTTCGAAACACTTCAGCCAGTGGTCGAAGGTGTTAGAAGCGCCCACCGCACGTGGATCTAGCGTAAGGCGTTCCGGCTTCAGAATTTGCCCCATATTGTCTCTTTTTTTTTCACGAGAGTTTAACGACAGTAAATAAAATTGATGCGCTACTCAAACACGAGGCTTGAAACTCAGTAAATGAAAGGCTTTTATTTACTGTAATGAAGCAGTCAGTAATTATATACACTATCCCAGACTGAAGGGGTCCCGGCCAGAGCAGGGACTCTTATACCTCTCCCAGGAGGCGGAGCCCGACTGGGATGTGCCACAACACTACAGTACAAAGGTGTAACAACCCCACCCTAACCCCAACAGCAACAATAGCACAACCCAACAGTAACATATGTACATCCTTGTAGTACTGGCCAGCCCCTGGCTCAGTACTATCCAGTGGGAACCAACGATGGTTCACCACAAGTATCGAACAGCACAGTGATTGTGTGCAGTCTGCTCGAGTATCGAGTCGCACAGTGATTGTGTGCAGTCTGCTCGAGTATCGAGTCGCACAGTGATTGTGTGCAGCCTGCTCGAGTATCGAGTCACACAGTGATTGTGTGCAGCCTGCTCGAGTATCGACCAGCACAGTGATTGTGTGCAGTCTGCTCGAGTATCGAGTCACACAGTGATTGTGTGCAGCCTGCTCGAGTATCGACCAGCACAGTGATTGTGTGCAGTCTGCTCGAGTATCGAGTCGCACAGTGATTGTGTGCAGTCTGCTCGAGTATCGAGTCGCACAGTGATTGTGTGCAGTCTGCTCGAGTATCGAGTCGCACAGTGATTGTGTGCAGTCTGCTCGAGTATCGAGTCACACAGTGATTGTGTGCAGCCTGCTCGAGTATCGACCAGCACAGTGATTGTGTGCAGTCTGCTCGAGTATCGACCAGCACGGTGATTGTGTGCAGGCTGCTCGAGTATCGAGTCGCACAGTGATTGTGTGCAGTCTGCTCGAGTATCGAGTCGCACAGTGATTGTGTGCAGTCTGCTCAAGTATCGAGTCGCACAGTGATTGTGTGCAGTCTGCTCGAGTATCGAGTCGCACAGTGATTGTGTGCAGTCTGCTCGAGTATCGAGTCGCACAGTGACTGTGTGCAGTCTGCTCAAGTATCGAGTCGCACAGTGATTGTGTGCAGTCTGCTCGAGTATCGAGTCGCACAGTGATTGTGTGCAGTCTGCTCAAGTATCGAGTCACACAGTGATTGTGTGCAGCCTGCTCGAGTATCGACCAGCACAGTGATTGTGTGCAGTCTGCTCGAGTATCGACCAGCACGGTGATTGTGTGCAGGCTGCTCGAGTATCCAGTCGCACAGTGATTGTGTGCAGTCTGCTCGAGTATCGAGTCGCACAGTGATTGTGTGCAGTCTGCTCGAGTATCGAGTCGCACAGTGATTGTGTGCAGTCTGCTCGAGTATCGAGAGACACAGTGATTGTGTGCAGCCTGCTCGAGTATCGACCAGCACAGTGATTGTGTGCAGACTGCTCGAGTATCCAGTCACACAGTGATTGTGTGCAGTCTGCTCGAGTATCGACCAGCACAGTGATTGTGTGCAGGCTGCTCGAGTATCGAGTCGCACAGTGATTGTGTGCGGTCTGCTCGAGTATCGAGTCACACAGTGATTGTGTGCAGCCTGCTCGAGTATCGAGTCTCACAGTGATTGTGTGCAGTCTGCTCGAGTATCGAATCGCACAGTGATTGTGTGCAGCCTGCTCGAGTATCGAGTCGCACAGTGATTGTGTGCAGCCTGCTCGAGTATCGAGTCGCACAGTGATTGTGTGCAGTCTGCTCGAGTATCGAGTCGCACAGTGGTTGTGTGCAGTCTGCTCGAGTATCGAGTCGCACAGTGATTGTGCGCAGTCTGCTCGAGTATCGAGTCGCACGGAGATTGTTAAAGAATTGTGTGCAATAACAAGTTCGGAATTAGGAACAGGTTGGCAGCTCAGCCTGCGAACTGAAAACCAGTGGAAAGAATCTTGTGCATCATTGAACATTCCGTGTTCCTGCGCTCCCTCCCCTGAGGTGTTGTTTGAGAAGGTATTTTTACCCTGCCTGTGATAGAGGGGTGAGGCATGCTGCCTGAACTCAGTGTCCCAACGCCCTGCTCAAGGAAAAACATCCTCTTTGGGCCCTTTCTTCCTCTCGCCATTGCACGAGTCAGATTCTTTCAATAAGCTCATTACAAACCAACTTAAATACAGGAAGCAGCTGAGATCCTCAGTACAGAGGAGTACAGATGTTTCTTTAGTCCCAGCACCTGACACGGTGTAGTTGTTTCTGTAGAAAACAGTTAGCTGGGCATTCCAGCTTTATTTAAATTCATTCATGGGACATGGGCGACATTGGCTGGCCAGCATTTATTGCCCATCCCTAGTTGCCCTTGAGAAGTTGGCGGTGAGCTGCTTTCTTGAATCGCTGCAGTCCATGTGGTGTAGGTACACTCACCACGCCATAAGGGAGGGAATTCCAGGATTGAAGGAAGCTACTCGCAGGACAGAGGTGAGCAAGTTAGATAACATGGAGGTGTGAGAGGGTGGGGCGAAGGGTTCAAAGCTAAAAGCGCATCCCAACTGATTTCTCAGAAGACTAAGGAAATTTGGCATGTCCGCTACGATTCTCACCAACTTTTACAGATGCATCATAGAAAGCATTCTTTCTGGTTGTATCACAGCTTGGTATGGCTCGTGCTCTGCCCAAGACCGCAAGAAACTACAAAAGGTCATGAACGAAGCCCAGTCCATCACACAAACCAGCCTCCCATCCAGTGACTCTGTGTAGAGTTCCCACTGTCTCGGCAAAGCAGCAGCATAATTAAGGACCCCACGCACCCCGGACATTCTCTCTTCCACCTGCTTCCTTCGGGAAAAGATACAAAAGTCTGAGGTCACGTACCAACCGACTCAAGAACAGCTTCTTCTCTGCTGCTGTCAGACTTTTGATGGACCTACCTCGCATTAAGTTGATCTTTCTCTGCACCCTAGCTATGACTGTAACACTACATTCTGCACTCTTTCGTTTCCTTATCTATGAACGGTATGCTTTGTCTGTCTAGCATGCAAGAAACAATATTTTTCACTGTATACTAATATATGTAACAATAATAAATCAAATCAAATTAAATCAGACAGAAGTATATTTGGGAAGGTAAAATTGCTGGTGCAGGAACAGTTCACAGAATCCTTTCGGAATTGCATGGTTAAGATTATCCCATCACTCCAGCCAATGCTGAGTCCCAGACAAGGAGACTCCCCCTGCCACTGACAGCCAATCTCAGATTGGAACAGCCAACATTTCCTTCACATATATCGAGTGTATGTTACTGTCCATACAGGTACAGTCCAATTGAAAATCAATGGGGCAAAGCAAGCCTTAGCCCTGGTATCATCGCCGTGGGTCTGAGACAAGGTTGTCCTTAATCAGGATTGATAGAGACTGTTGGAGGGAAGGCTGTTGGTAAACTTTATCTTTTATTGAACATTTTACTAACAATGTACAATACAAGGCTTAGCACGAGGCTTCACATCAAACTGTCTCTCAGCATGCTCTGCTATCATGTGATCTTACATCCAAGATTACATCGCCCACCTTTACATATTGAGCATTAAACCCTTGTACTACATCTCCCCCAATCCATGATTCTATTAAATACATTATTTACATTATCCTACATTAACTAGCAAGTTTTCTTCTTCAAATAGCTCGGTGCTGCTCCTATCTTTCTCACTGAGTTGGACAACTTACTTGAGATGTAGCAGAATCAGCCATTTGTCACATAGATTGTTAACGGGGAATGGCAACTTCATGGCACCCAACACTTGGGAATACTGAGCAGGTTGTTAGTGTCAGAGCATGTTTGCAGAATCAGGATGCACATAAACATCGGGCACTTTATCATTTTTATTTACAGAATTTGGCATCGATGACTAAGCCAGCATTTATCGCCCATCCCTTGGGAAAGTGGTGGTGAGCTGTCTTCTTGAAATGCTGCAGTCCCTCTCCTGTAGGTGCACTCACAATGCTGTTAGGGAGAGAATTCCAGGAATTTGACCCAGTGACATTTAAGGAATGGCGATATATTCCCAAGTCAGGATGGTGAGTGACTTCGAGGGGAACATCCAGGTGGTTGTGTTCCCATATATCTGTTGACTTTAAACTTCTAGGTGGTAGGGGTCTCAGGTTTGGAAGGTGCTTTCAAAGCGCTTTGGTAAGTTGCTGCAGTGCATCGTGTCGATGGTACACACTGCTGTCTCTCTGTGGCAGTGGTGGAGGGAGTGAATGTTTAAGGTGGGGAGACGATGGCCTAGTGGTATTATCACTAGACTATCAATCCAAAAACTCAGCTAATATTTCTGGGGACTAGGTTTCGAATCCCGGCACAGCAGATGGTGGAATCCGTGCCCGAAGGACAAGCGAAAGACACTATCGTGCTCCCTCCACAGCGAGGTAGCACTTATTTCTCAATTGTCATCACTACCTGGTTGTTACCACACTATTGTTTCTGGGAACTTGCTGTGCACTAATTGGCTGCAATATTTCCCACATTACTACACAATAAATACTTAATTGGCAGTAAAGTGTTCCGGGTGGATTCAAGTTGTGAAAGGAGCTTTAGAGATTTTTACCCTTTCTGCTTATTGTTCAGGCTAGTTGAGGCTGATTACAGAGCCCACAGTTTCAAAGTGTTTAAATCTGGAATTAAGAATTTACTGATGACCATGAAATCATTATCGCTTGTCAGAAAAACACACCTGGTTCACTAATGCCCTTTAGGGAAGGAAGCTTGCCGTCCTTACCTGGTCTGGCCCACATATGACTCCAGAGCCACAGCAATGTGGTTGATTCTCAACTGCCCTCCAAGGGCAATTAGGGATGGGTAATAAATGCTAGCCAGCCAGCGACACCCTTGTCCGGTGAATGAATAAAAAACCAAGATGGTTGCTTTGTCCTGGATGGCGTCGAGCTTCATAAGTTATTGTCGGAGCAGTGCTCATCCAGGCAAGGGGAGAGAATTCCATAATGCTCCTGACTTGTGGCTTGTAGATGGTGGACTGGTTTCAGAGAGTCAGGAAGTGAGTTACTCGTCACAGGGTTCCTAGCCTCTTTCCTGTGTTTATATGGCTGGTCCAGTTCAGTGTCTGGTCAATGGTAACCTCCAAACTGTTGATAGTGGGGGATCCAACATCCGGAATGCAATTGAATGTCAAGGAGATTTGGTTAGATTCTCTGTTGTTGGAGATAATCATTGCCTGGCACTCGTATGGTGTGATGACCCACACAATTGCCTAAGACACCAATAGATGTCCAACCATCTCCCTTTATAACACTGAGGGATTACGATGTAATTAACTGACAATGTGACAAAGACAAAGAAAGCACCTGGAGGAAAGCCACACAGATGTGGGGAGAATGTGCAAACTCCACACAGACAGTGACCTGAGGCCAGAATCGAACCCGGGACCCTGAGAATAATCTTATATTCTGAGCTCTAGGTCTCACTAACCCTAGTACCTGTCCTTTCACATTGGTTACTATTCCGGATAAAGCCATCAAACATACATTTCTACACTGGAAACGGAATGAAAAAGGTTTATTTTAAAAACTGAAAATCATTTATTTTTATTTCATTCAGCATCATTGAGGCTTCATCCTTAGCTCAGGACTCAGCACAATGTTCACTCTTGCTCCCATACTGCCCTGTCCCTCAGTCCTACACTCAGGGAAACAGATTAGAGACTCCATTCACATAGAGGCCAAGCACCTACTTACCATTGATGGCAGAGCGAGTTTTTTACAAGTCGTTATATAGTGGGAAGGGATATGAATCATAGAATCATAGAATCCCTACAGTGTACAAGGAGGCCATTCAGCCCATCAAGTCTGCACTGACTCTCTGACAGAGCATCTTACCCAGGCCCTCCATCCCTGTCCTATTCTGGTAACATGATGTGGAGATGCCGGCATTGGACTGGGGTAAGCACAGTAAGAAGTCTCACAACACCAGGTTACAGTCCAACAGGTTTATTTGGTAGCACAAGCTTTTGGAGTGTCGCTCCTTCTTCAGGTGGTAACCCCATATATTTACCATGGTTAATCCACCTAACCTATACATCTTGGGACACTAAGGGTCAATTTAGCATGGACAATCCACCTAACTTACACATCTTGGGACAATAAGGATCAATTTAGCGTGGCCAATCCACCTAACCTGCACATCTTTTGGGCTGTGGGAGGAAACCAGAGCATCCAGTGGAAACCCATGCAGACACAGGGAGAATGTGCAAACCCCTCACAGACAGTTACCTGAGACCGGAATTGAACCGGGGACCGTGGCGCTGTGAGGCAGCAGTGCTAACCACACTGCCACCGTGCCACCAACCCTGTCTGGAATGGAAAACTTTCTATTCTGGGTGCTCAGTTTCAACATCAAAGTATATATAGCACATCCCAATGCAGAGGAATCTTCCTATTACAGTGCATCATGTACCTCGGCCTCAGACATGGACCTTGCTGCATCAGCGTGACGTATGCCTATTTTCCACAATGACCAACTCACTGCCCTCTAGATCCTGCACTGAATCTGCCAAAACTGAAGCATCGACCCAGATTTGTGGATCCAGCCCCCACTCCACAATCCCGCTGACACTCCGGTGCAGTGCTGAGGGAGTGTTACACATCTGGAACTGATGTCTTTCAGGCCCATGTGAAAAGTCCCACAGCACAAAAGTTTGTGGGTTTCCTCAGTGACCTTGTCAATATTTATCCCTCTCTCAAACATCAATAAAGGAGACTCTCTGGCAGTGATGACATTGCTGCTTGTCGGAGCTGACTGTGAGAAAACTGATTGCTGTATTTCCTGCTTCAACGCAATTACACTTCAAAAGCACTTAATTTGGCGACAGATGGTAGTGGGTTATCACTGATATTTGCTTACAAAGTCAGTTACAGATTTCCTTGTTCTCTCTTCTTTGGGGTTTCGGAAGGTCATGAAAGTGATGTACAGGAAATTCAAGCCTTTCTTTCCACCCTCACTTTGTTTAGTCACCAGACGTTTATTTCATCAGCCTGGACTGAGTTTGAATCCAGCTCCTAAAGGTGAAAGGTGCCTCCCACAGTACGGAATATCCCATCAAATTCCATCAGGCTGTTGGATAAGGTAACAAAAATAATAAACCCCCAGAGAACCAGCAGGCCAAATATTGCAGAGTGGCTCCTGTAGGGAACGCTGACACAGTTTCACTCCAAGGTAAAGTTGTGGCAGTAAATGGATCCAGAGCTCTTGTGCAGTCAAATTCTTAAAATAAATGTTTTTTTTTATCCTTAAGCATGCGAGAACCAACACATATGTGTGTCTAACAATAAACTGACCTTTATCAGATTTTAATATCAACCAGCATGAATGGAAAGATTTACATCATGAGGAAGATTAATCATTTCAAACGATGGAAAGAGGTTTGCGAAAGACTCCAGATATACCAGGGCATTTCTATTTTGGAAGTGATTTAATTGTCCTGTGTACGATGAGGTGGACACAGATTGAGTGGGGAACATTTGGTAAAGAGGGTTACATATGGAATTAGGTGTTGATATAGTACAAACTTCACGAATGTATTGTCTGTGTTAACATCAGTCAGGAAGTGGTGGTAAAGTTGGAACCAGCAGCCAGTTTGTAACCCAGGCCGACTCTCCAGTGCAGTGCTGAACAAAGAACAAAGAACAATACAGCACAGGAACAGGCCCTTCGGCCCTCCAAGCCCGCGCCGCTCCCTGGTCCAAACTAGACCATTCTTTTGTATCCGTCCATTCCCACTCCGTTCACTCTGATGGAATGTTGCATTGTCAAAGTTGCTGCGATTGAGATGAGAGCGGGATTCCTCCGATCTCATTCGCCCTGCCACCCCTGCCAGCGAGAACGGAGAATTTGGCACTCAGCCCAATCTCCACTCACTGCAGCGGAACTGGAGAATCCCAGCCGTGGGTGATGTCAGAGGGTTACGGCCGAGATGTTAAACCGACTCTCTGGGGAGGATTTTCTGGTTCTACCCAAAGTCATTGGACCTTTTGTTGGTCCGATAAGTTTTCCCTCCTGCCTGCCCTCCACGATTCACAGAGCAGGCAGGGCCAGGAAATTTAAACCCCGATCTTTCCCCTCAGATGAACACAATAAGAAGTTTCACAACACCGGGGTAAAGTCCAACAGGTTTATTTGGAATCATGAGCTTTTGGAGCGCTGCCCCTTCACTCACCTGAAAGCTCGTGATTCCAAATAAATCTGTTGGTCTTTAACCTGATATTGTGACACTTCTTACTGTGCCCACCCCAGTTCAATGCCGACATCACCACATCATGGCTCTCAGATGAATGCAAAGAATCCTATGGTTCCACCTGCAAGAAGAGCAAAGGGATTCTCCTCAGTGTCCCGACCCTCAAGCAGCATCTAAAAGCAGAGTATCTGGTCATTATCATGTTGCTATTTATGGGAGCTTGCTGTGCACAAATTGGCTGCTGCATTATAACAGTGGCCATATCTCAAAATGACATAATTGGCTGGACCATGTGACATTCCCAGAATTGTGAGAGACACTAGATAGACACAGGCATTTCACTTTTAATTGGGAGAGCTCAACGCTGCCATGTTATCCATGGGTAATGTGAAGCAATGGGCTACTGTTAGACCACGTGATGGGTTAAAGGAAGGTGGAGAACTTGCACCATCTGACAACTGTGAGGCAAGAATGGCTGTCCAGGTTGGTGAGGATGGGATCTATTGCTGTCCCTGTGCTCCTTCTGGACAAAACCATTGTAGAAGCACCAGCAATTGTTTATGTGGCCGAATGTTTATTGGGACTCAGTGACTGGGTGGCAATGGTTAGAAAAGAGTGACTCAGGTAAACATAACGCTTCAGCGTGGAACCTTTAATCATTCCCATCGCAGTTACATTTGCGATAGATAAGTCCACACTGGATGTAGACCTCCAGCCCTACAACGCTCGCTATCCACAGCGATGGTGCTGTTGGCTGAGTGTTGAGTATTGTCCAGGGCAATTTCCTTCAAGGTTTAGACCGGTCTAAACCGGGATGTTGGATTTATGTCACATTATCAGTAACCCCCACAGCTTGACTCCTGGACTTGTACAATTTCACAAGCTGTACTGTCTGGAGACAATACACATCTCTTTAACCTGTGTTGAATGCTCCCTCCACCCACATTGTCTGTACATTTAAGACCTGGCTGGCTGTAGAGATTTGCATTCTAATCAGTATTCTGTAATTTGATTTCTGTGTCTGTGCCCTGTTTGAGAACAAAGACCACTCCATCTGACGAAGGAGCATTGCTCCGAAAGCTTATGGTATTTGCTACCAAATAAACCTGTTGGACTTTAACCTGGTGTTGTGAGACTTCTTACTGTGCTTACCCCAGTCCAACGCCGGCATCTCCACATGCAAAATAGAAAGCAGAGAGTGGGGGCGTTAAGATTACTCGCTGAGACTGGTGAAAACTGTGAAGGATCAGTGCTATAAATCCGGGGGGAAATCCGGAAGGGGACCCAGACAGAGTACCCCGGGGAGCTCCCCCCACCCCTCCCCCACCCTGACCGAAAATCCAGAAGGATGGCCTGGACAGAGTAGCTCAGGGTGGCTTTCTCCACCCCCGAAAATCTGTAAGGTGTAACCCCCGGGCATGAGTACCTCTGGAGGTTGCCCCACTCCTCCCGCCCCCCCCCCCCCCCCCCGCCCCCGCAGGGATAAAAACCCGGGAGGCGATATCTTGGAGGGTTGCAGATAATCTATAATATTTACTTCCAGCTTAATAGGCTTGTTTGTTATATTATTGTGTTCATGGTAATTATTGTTTTATGGTCTATCTTTGTGAGTTGGCTGCGGCCCGGTCGGTGCACCCCCTCGGATAAAGTAACCCCCGGATAATCGGGCAGGCAAAGGTTCAGGAGGTGATAAAATCCGGAGGATGAGACCCTGGAGGGTTACGGGTGACTCACAATGGTCGTTGTGTTGTAACCGAGATGTTTGTTGTTGTGCTGTGGTGTGAATCCTGAAGGGTCGGCCTCGGAGAGAAAGCAAACCTCTCCAAAGGGGAAAATATGGAGGGCAATGCCCTGGAAAGTCAAAGATAGCCAATAACAGAGCCTTTCTCAGTGCAAAGGAGTAGTTGTTTGTTATTGGTTAAAGCACGGCGTTAGCCGCCGCTCCTGTTTAAATAATGACACACTGGTTTATTGTTGTTGCGAGCTGTCTGCAGCCTGGGGAGGCTGGTTGTAGATCACTTGCAACACATACCAGCTGCTTGTTATTGTGGTATGTTATGTGTACCATTGTGTTTTAATGAGATGTTTGATGTTGCTATTGGTGTAGCGTGCTTCTGTATTTATAACTGTTTTGATAATAAAAAGAGTGGGCCAAATTGATGGGCCAATCAGGGAGCCTCTTGCTTTGTATTTAACCAGGCGTGTCAGTTCCTCTGGGACTCCGAGTACAGCCTGCAAACTGAAAGCACTCTGTATGCTGCTCTCAGACTGATAAATAAAGGGATTTTGGAGAGGGGACTTCTGCCTCCGAGGACCTATTACAGTGCCCTGCTTTCCTATAAGGTGTTGGCTTTTGTTTTTCACTCATTTAATCCTGGGATATGGGCATCACTGGCATTTATTACCCAGCGCTAATCGCCCGGAGAAAGTGGCTCCTCTTCTCCAGATGCTGCAGTTTGATATAACTGAGGGCAGCTTGGTGTCAGTGGGTGTGGGGGTCTGCTGCCTCGCCCCAAGGGCACTCTTCAGCTGTGATAGCAGGCAATTCTACCCAGCTGGTGTAATTCTGCCCTCACCCAATGACTTTTCCCCCTGAGGCAACCTGCAGTCTGGATCTAAACAGTACATACAATAATCATAGAATAGAATCATTTAATTCTGGGACAGGTTGCAGGAGATAATGATAACTCCTTCTAGGAATAGAATCCCTACAGTGCAAAAGAAGGACATTCAGGTCTGCACCAAACACAACTCCACCCAGGCCCTATTCTTGCAAACCCTCATATTTACCCTGCTAATCACCCTAACACTAGGGTGAATTTAGCGTGGCCAATGCATCTAATCTGCGCATCTTTGGACTGTGGGAGGAAACTGGAGCATCCGGAGGAAACCCACGCAGACATGGGGAGAATATACTAACTCCACACAGACAGTGACCCGAGACCGGAATTGAACCGGGGTCCCTGGCGCTGTGAGACAGCAGTGCTAACCACTGTGCCACCGTGCCATCCCAAACAAAATGTACAAATGTAGTCATTGACTGTTTTTTAAATTCATTGGATGTGCAGCATTTATTGGCCAACCCAAATTGGACACTTAACAGCCTGGAATGCATTGCCTGGGAGGGTGGTAGAGGCAGGTTGCCTCACATCCTTTAAAAACCTGGATGAACACTTTGCATGACATAACATTCAGGGCTATGGGCCAAGCGCTGGTAAATAGGGTTAGGTAGGTCAGGTGATTGCTGTGTGTTGGTGCAGGCTTGATGGGCTGAAGGGCCTCTTCTGCACTCTGTGATTGGATGATTGTATGATTACAATCTTGCCCAAGGTAGAAATGATTATGAAATGGGCCAAAGCTACAGGATCAAGTCCAGCTGAGTTAATCTCTTCTAACCTTTCCTTTCAGATTGTACAACCCCATCAGACATAAGATAAAAGCCAATTACTGCGGATGCTGGAATCTGAAACAAAAACAGAAAATGCTGGAAAATCTCAGCAGGTCTGACAGCTCTGACGAAGGGTCATCCAGACTTGAAACGTTGGCTCTATTCTCTTTCCACAGATGCTGTCAGACCTGCTGAGATTTTCCAACATTTTCTGTTTTTGACCAACAAACATAAGTTGGTATCTAACAAATGGTTTCTGTGCATAAGCAACGTAGGATTAAGAAGATGCCTCTTCCAATCTTTGGTTGGCCTAAAAAGCACCTTATTTTTACTCTCATTGTCCCTTGTATATCATAATATCTTTACTTCCAAGGTATGAGTTTTCTTCTCTCTTTCTAGAAGCTGATGATGGGACCTCGAATTCCACATTGATGCGCGACAATCAAGCACGTGGAACCAAGGTTTCGATATTGAAGGCTTTTATTGTGTAACAATGGAACTACTAACACGAATACACCAGTTCAGACTGAAGGGGTCCTGCCGGAGCAGAGGGTCTTATACCTCACCACCGGAGGCGGGGCCCCACTGGAATGTGCCATGATAACACTTATAACAGGTAAACACCCTAACCCAACAACATTGTACAACCCCCACAGTAACAACACCCTAGCCCAACAGTAACATAATAACAACCCCCAGTGGTAACCAACGATGGTTCACCACATTCACCCCTCCTTTAAAAACAAAAGGCGGCGGGGTGCAAGAAAAAACAGGTCATATATACAGAATTCACAAGTCCAGACGGTCTGGAGGACCGCACCGACGCTGTGATCTCCTCAACACCGGTTGCGAAACCGGAGCAGGTGCTTGCGGTGGCGTTCTCTCCAAAACAACGTCCGGCTGTCCCCTCAAGGACTCCCGGGCCGGTTGGCCCTGGTGAGGCGATGGTGCAGGGGATCCTGGAACCTTCGGTGGTGGCGCCGATCTCCGAGTCTCAGGCAAGCTGTACATGGGAGTAGAACTGTTATGCACTGGTCCCGGTGCTGACCGCGCCACGTCTGGGGAAGCAATGAGGAGTAGTGGATTCGTGACTGGGGGAATAGGAGCGACAGGAGTCGCTACGTCCCCTGCAGGCGCCAGGTCTCTAATGGAGACAGTGTCCTCTCGCCCGTCAGGATATGCCACATAGGCATACTGAGGGTTGGCGTGGAGGAGTTGGACCGGTTCGACCAAGGGGTCGGACCTGCGAGCCCTCACATGTCGCCGCAGAAGGACGGGTCCTGGGTACGTCAACCAGGCTGGCAATGAGATCCCCGAGGACGACTTCCGAGGGAATGAGAACATCCTCTCGTGGGGAGTAGCATTGGTTGCCGTACACAGGAGGGAGCGGATAGAATGGAGCGCATTTGGAAGGACCTCCTGCCAACGGGAGACTGGAAGGCCCCTGGATTTCAGTGCCAGTAGGACAGCCTTCCAGACTGTAGCATTCTCCCTTTCCACCTGTCCGTTACCCCTAGGGTTGTAGCTCGTGGTTCTACTAGAGGCAATCCCGAATGAGAGCAGGAATTGCCTCAAGTCGTTGCTCATGAACGACGAGCCCCTGTCGCTATGAATGTAGCAGGGGTACCTGAACAGGGTAAAAAGCTCACTGAATGCCTTGATGACGGTGGCAGTCGACGTGTCCGCACAGGGGACAACAAACGGGAACCGGGAGTACTCGTCTATTATGTTGAGGAAATAGACGTTCCGGTCCGTTGAGGGAAGGGGGCCCTTAAAATCCACACTCAGCCTCTCAAAAGGGCGAGTGGCCTTGACCAATTGTGCCCGGTCTGGTCGATAAAAGTGTGGTTTGCATTCTGCGCAAATCCGACAGCTTCTCGTCACTGACCTGACATCCTCCACCGAGTAGGGCAGGTTGCGGGCTTTGACGAAATGGTAGAGTCTGGTGACTCCAGGATGACACAGATCATTGTGGAGGGCCTTCAAGCGGTCCTCCTGCATGATGGCGCATGTTCCGCGCAAGAGGGCATCCGAGGGCTCTTTGAGCTTCCCTGGACGATACATAATATCGTAATTATAGGTGGAGAGCTCAATTCTCCACCGCAAGATCTTATCGTTCTTGATCTTGCCCCTCTGCGTGTTGCTGAACATAAACGCCACGGATCGTTGATCCGTGATCAGGGTGAACCGCTTCCCCGCCAGGTAATGGCGCCAGTGTCTGACTGCCTCCACAATGGCCTGAGCCTCCTTCTCCACCGCTGAGTGCCGAATTTCGGGGCCTTGAAGGGTGCGGGAAAAGAACGCGACGGGCCTGCCTGCCTGGTTTAGTGTGGCGGCTAGGGCGAAATCAGATGCATCACTCTCCACCTGGAAAGGGATGGATTCATCCACCGCGTGCATCGTGGCTTTCGAGATGTCGCTTTTCAAAGCCTTGAAGGCCAATTGGGCCTCCGGCGTAAGTGGGAAGGTCGTGGACTTGATGAGCGGACGAGCTTTGTCCGCGTAGTTGGGGACCCACTGCGCATAGTACGAAAAGAATCCGAGGCATCTCCTCAGTGCTTTCGTGCTAGCGGGCAAGGGAAGTTCAGTAAGGGGGCGCATACGGTCTGGATCAGGGCCAATGACCCCGTTTTCCACCACGTATCCGAGGATGGCTAACCTGCGCGTACGGAATACGCACTTCTCCCTGTTATAGGTCAGGTTCAGGCGAGATGCGGTGCGCAGAAAGTGTTG
The DNA here is from genome assembly GCF_964213995.1 of Mustelus asterias. Classification (NCBI taxonomy): domain Eukaryota; kingdom Metazoa; phylum Chordata; class Chondrichthyes; order Carcharhiniformes; family Triakidae; genus Mustelus; species Mustelus asterias. The sequence goes on from NC_135813.1 coordinate 43,583,755, forward strand.
GAGATTCGTGTCGTGGTCCTGCTGGTCATGGCCGCAGATGGTGACGTTATCCAGGTACGGGAAGGTAGCCCGCAACCCGTTCTGGTCCACCATTCGGTCCATAGCACGCTGGAAGACCGAGACCCCATTGGTGACACCAAATGGAACCCTGAGGAATTGGTATAGACGACCATCCGCCTCAAAAGCCGTATATTGTCGGTCCTCTGGGCGGATGGGGAGTTGATGGTAGGCGGACTTAAGGTCTATGGTAGAGAACACTCGGTACTGCGCAATCTGATTGACCATATCAGAAATGCGCGGGAGAGGATACGCATCCAGCTGCGTATAACGATTAATGGTCTGACTATAGTCGATGACCATCCGAGGTTTGTTCCCGCTTTTGACTACCACGACCTGCGCTCTCCACGGACTAGCACTGGCCTGTATGATCCCTTCCTTGAGGAGCCGCTGAACCTCAGATCTAATAAAGATCCGGTCCTCAGCGCTGTAACGCCTACTTTTAGTAGCGATGGGCTTGCAGCCTGGTACCAGATTCTTAAAGAGGGATGGTGTAGTGATTTTCAGAGTGGAAAGATTGCATGCGGGGCGCTTTGGGCAATTTGGAGGCTGCGGCTGATTCCCTACTGCCAGTGAAGGGAGTGGCCCACCGTACTGTAGGATCACACTCTTCATGTGGACCATAAAATTTAGTCCGAGGAGAATTGGCGCACAAAGGTGAGGTAACACAAGGAGCCTGTATTGCTCGTAAATTGTGCCCTGTACCTCAAGAGTTACCATACATCGTCCTTGGATCGGTACAGACCGGGACCGTGATGCCATGGAAATTGTCTGCTTGGCAGGGAGAACCCGGAGTCCACACCTTTTAGCAGTTTCAGGGTGTATGAAACTTTCGGTGCTCCCACTGTCAAACAGACAATTCACAGTTCGACCATTTACCTTTATATCCATCATGGAATTCTCAAGCCTGTGGTGCTTAGTCTGGTCCAGGGAGATCGACGCCACCGTTGGCCCCTGGGCGTCACTGCATGCCGCCGATGTTGATGCTGAGGACCCCTGCTGGTCGCTCCTAGTCGTCGTGGACCATGATGGCCGCCCCCATGAATCGCACGTGGGCGAGGGCGCCAAACGCAGCGACTCCTGGTGGTCTTCCTCCTCCTCCGTCAGCCACGATGGCGCCGTCCTGGGTTCGCACGTGGTCGGACCTCGTGGGTACTGCGACGCCGAAGGAGATTGTCTCCGTTCTGGAGGGTTACAAGCTGCACTGCCGTTTTTAGACTTCGACCTGCAGACTTTACCGTAGTGGCCTTTTTTACCGCACTGGCTGCAGATAGCCGTTCTTGCCGGACACTGTTGCCGTGGATGCTTGGCCCCACCACAAAAATAGCATCGCTGGCCACCTGGAGCTGCCGCCGTCGTCGGATCGATCTGGGAGCGCGGGTTTGCGGGGCGAGGAGGGAGCTGAGCTTGCTCCTGCCACGTTGACTGCACGTGGTCCTCGGGGTACAGCGCCAAGCTTTTCGACGCCGCTTCCAGCATCACAGCCATCTCCATTGCTTGGGTCAAGTCGAGGTTCCCCTTTTCCAGCAATTTAAGCCTGATGTACGAGGACCCTACCCCTGCTACGAACGCGTCTCGGGCGAGGTCGTACATATATTGTTCGGCTGATACGTCTTTACAATCGCAACCCCTGGCAAGCTGCAGGAGCTCATTGGCGTAGTCCTCCATGGTTTCGCCCAACTGCCGACGTCGTGTAGCGAGGAGGTAACGAGCGTGTATCTCGTTGGGTGGTTTCGTGTATCGTTTCTTCAGGAGCTCGACGGCCCTCGGGTAAGTGGGAGCCGCACGAATCGCGAGATAAATCGTGTCGCTTACCCTTGCGTGGAGGACTTGGAGTTTGTCACTGTCTGTAGTGATAGCTACAGAGGCAGCCAGGTAGTCTTCGAAACACTTCCACCAGTGGTCGAAGGTGTTAGCGGCACCGACCGCACGTGGGTCCAGCGCCAGACGATCTGGTTTTAAGATCTGTTCCATACTCTTTTTTTTTTGTACAGCTGAGAGTTTTCTGTTACACAATAAAATTGATGCGCGACAATCAAGCACGTGGAACCAAGGCTTCGATATTGAAGGCTTTTATTGTGTAACAATGGAACTACTAACACGAATACACCAGTTCAGACTGAAGGGGTCCTGCCGGAGCAGAGGGTCTTATACCTCGCCACCGGAGGCGGGACCCCACTGGAATGTGCCATGATAACGCTTATAACAGGTAAACACCCTAACCCAACAACATTGTACAACCCCCACAGTAACAACACCCTAGCCCAACAGTAACATAATAACAACCCCCAGTGGTAACCAACGATGGTTCACCACACACATTCCCACAACAATTCGTGTCATTGCATTTTTTTCCCAAGTTATACTCTCAACTGGTTTAATTTTAATTTTATTTGATGCCCTCATGATTTAATTCCTTATTGAAGAACAGCCAATGCCAAGAGACAGCAATGCCGAGGTTTACATTATAAGCTCTTACATTTGACTCAGTTCAGACAGAACTTGCACCTCAGTGTGAGAATATTGTAGACTGAAACCTCACAACATCCACATCAGCAGCAAGTCTAGACTGACACTCAGAGGGAGTGCAGCATTGTCGATGGTGCCATGTTTCCATGGTGAGGTCAAACTGAGGTCACCTGTACCCGCTCAATCATCTGTAAAAGCTCCCGTGCCACTATTTGAAGATGTGAAGTGTGTATCTCCCCAGAGCCTGGTCAATATTTATCAAATATCAACAGGCTATCTGCTCATTAACACACTGCAGTTGGTGGCAAATTGCTGTGTGCCAATAGGTTGGGGGATGGTCTATGAGAGAGAGCTTTGGAGAGTCAGTGTGGGGGAGTCATTCAGTGTGTCAATGTGTGCCGCTGTCAGTGTGTCAGTGAGTGTCACTGTCAGTGCATCAGTGTGTGGGAGTGTCATTGGGTCAGTGTGTGGGAGTGTCAGTGGGTCAGTGTGTGGGAGTGTCAGTGGGTCAGTGTGTGAGAGTGTCAGTGTGTCAATGTGACACTGTCACTGCGTCAGTGTGTGGGAGTGTCAGTGGGTCAGTGTGTGGGAGTGTCAGTGTGTCAATGTGTGTCACTGTCAGTACGTCAGTGTGTGGGAGTGTCAGTGTGTCAATGTGTGTCACTGTCAGTACGTCAGTGTGTGGGAGTGTCAGTGTGTCAGTGTGTGCGAGTGTCTGGGTCAGTGTGTGGGAGTGTCAGTGAGTGAGTGTGTGTGAGTGTCAGTGTGTGGGAGTGTCAGTGTGTGGGAGTGTCAGTGTGTGGGAGTGTCAGTGTGTGGGAGTGTCAGTGTGTGTGAGTGTCAGTGTATGGGAGTGTCAGTGTGTCAGTGTGTGCGAGTGTCTGGGTCAGTGTGTGGGAGTGTCAGTGAGTGAGTGTGTGTGAGTGTCAGTGTGTGTGAGTGTCAGTGTGTGTGAGTGTCAGTGTGTGGGAGTGTCAGTGTGTGGGAGTGTCAGTGTGTGGGAGTGTCAGTGTGTGTGAGTGTCAGTGTGTGGGAGTGTCAGTGTGTGGGAGTGTCAGTGTGTGGGAGTGTCAGTGTGTGTGAGTGTCAGTGTGTGTGAGTGTCAGTGTGTGGGAGTGTCAGTGTGTGTGAGTGTCAGTGTGTCAGTGTGTGTGAGTGTCAGTGTGTGGGAGTGTCAGTGTGTCAGTGTGTGTGAGTGTCAGTGTGTGTGAGTGTCAGTGTGTGGGAGTGTCAGTGTGTCAGTGTGTGCGAGTGTCTGGGTCAGTGTGTGGGAGTGTCAGTGAGTGAGTGTGTGTGAGTGTCAGTGTGTGTGAGTGTCAGTGTGTGTGAGTGTCAGTGTGTGGGAGTGTCAGTGTGTGGGAGTGTCAGTGTGTGGGAGTGTCAGTGTGTGTGAGTGTCAGTGTGTGTGAGTGTCAGTGTGTGGGAGTGTCAGTGTGTCAGTGTGTGGGAGTGTCAGTGTGTGGGAGTGTCAGTGTGTGGGACTGTCAGTGAGTGAGTGTGTGTGAGTGTCAGTGTGTGGGAGTGTCAGTGTGTGTGAGTGTCAGTGTGTGTGAGTGTCAGTGTGTGGAAGTGTCAGTGTGTCAGTGTGTGTGAGTGTCAGTGTGTCAGTGTGTGTGAGTGTCAGTGTGTGTGAGTGTCAGTGTGTGTGAGTGTCAGTGTGTGGGAGTGTCAGTGTGTGGGAGTGTCAGTGTGTGTGAGTGTCAGTGTGTGTGAGTGTCAGTGTGTGGAAGTGTCAGTGAGTGAGTGTGTGGGAGTGTCAGTGTGTGGGAGTGTCAGTGTGTCAGTGTGTGGGAGTGTCAGTGTGTGGGAGTGTCAGTGTGTGTGCGTGTCAGTGTGTGGGAGTGTCAGTGTGTGGGAGTGTCAGTGTGTCAGTGTGTGTGAGTGTCAGTGTGTGGGAGTGTCAGTGTGTGTGAGTGTCAGTGTGTGGGAGTGTCAGTGTGTGTGAGTGTCAGTGTGTGGGAGTGTCAGTGTGTGTGAGTGTCAGTGTGTGGAAGTGTCAGTGAGTGAGTGTGTGTGAGTGTCAGTGTGTGGGAGTGTCAGTGTGTCAGTGTGTGTGAGTGTCAGTGTGTGTGAGTGTCAGTGTGTGGGAGTGTCAGTGTGTGGGAGTGTCAGTGTGTCAGTGTGTGTGAGTGTCAGTGTGTGGGAGTGTCAGTGTGTGTGAGTGTCAGTGTGTGGAAGTGTCAGTGAGTGAGTGAGTGTGAGTGTCAGTGTGTGTGAGTGTCAGTGTGTCAGTGTGTGTGAGTGTCAGTGTGTGGGAGTGTCAGTGTGTGGGAGTGTCAGTGTGTGGGAGTGTCAGTGTGTCAGTGTGTGTGAGTGTCAGTGTGTGTGAGTGTCAGTGTGTGTGAGTGTCAGTGTGTGTGAGTGTCAGTGTGTGGAAGTGTCAGTGTGTGTGAGTGTCAGTGTGTGGGAGTGTCAGTGGGTTATTGTTAAGGGGGTTTGGGTGTGCTCTGTGACAATGTCTGGACATTGTCAGTGTGTGGGAGCTTGTATCGGTGGCACGGGAGGGCTGATTACAATAACTAGTTGTAATGTTTTGTGTTTAGAGTGGGTAAGCTCTGCCGCTGTTCTATCACTGACCCCTGCGGTGATCAAAGCTGTAGAATCAGCTTCCACATCCCTCTCAAATACGGGAGGCTTTGATCTCATTTATGATGACCCCTGTTGTTAAATAGCTAGCTTGCCCTCATTGTCTGTGTTTATGAACTTGCGGGGCCATTTGAGCCAGTGACAGGTGCATTCTCAATGTCAAATTTCATTTGAGAAACGCCCTGTGAATTGCCTTGACGTGTTTTACCCTATTAAAGGTGTTATATAAATGCGAGTTGTTGTTACCTCGGAACATGCATCAGGTGAGGCAAAGATAACATGGGCACCAATTTTAGAGATAATTTCGACCTGGGCCTCCGCTCCGATGTTTGACTCCCAGTTACACGGGGATTATTAATAATGTGGTTACTCGCTCACTCCAGTTATTAATGTCAACCTGAACAGCCTTGTCTCATTTCACCACATCTTCCGAACTGCTTGACCCGAACCTTTCTGTCACTCAGTGCATCGAAGCTTGTTAATATTCCATTAGCAGCATTTTGGAGGAGATTATCGTCATTACAGGCTCTGAGGTAATCAGCTCCAGGCTGAATGGGGGCCTATGTTCTGGTGAGTGTCTAAGTTCTGAGAAGACTTTGTTCTGTTCGCTCTCAGTTTGTTCTCCGTTTGCCGGTGATGTGGCAGCCCCTGTCTAATAAACATTAGGCTAATCTCCGGGCCTCGCACACATGGTTTCAATCGCTGGCCAAATTAGCACCACAACAGGGAATCGTCTGACGTCAGCCATCCTGATTTGGTTGTTGGCCTGAGTGAAGTTCTCTGGAATGAATCATTCATTACCCAGCCACACCTGGAATCAGAGGATCACTGGACGGTTGCATATGTCAGAGAAGGAGGGTAATTCTGAAAGTATGTGACGGTCAGCATTTGCTATCAAAACATCAGGAAGGTTAAAATACACACACACAGGGACACACACACACACATGTATACACACACATAAACATACAACCATGTACACACACACATGCACACACGTGTATGCACACACACACATGTAAACACATGCACGCACACACGTACCTGCACACACGTATGCACACATGTAAACATATACACGTGCATACATACACACATGCACACACACACATGTACACACATGTAAACATATACACATGTATACATGTACACATGTACAGACACATGTACACAAACAGGTACATAAAGACACACACATACACACAGAAATGCACACATCTCCCCATATAAACAGACACATTCCCAAATCAACACATACACACACACTCCCATGTAAACACATATACAAACACATACACTCATTCCCATATAAACATGTGCGCACACTAGGCCCAATTTTACCATTTTGAGTCGAAGAGCCGGATCTGGGCGTAATACGGATCCGAGCCCAGAATCCTCTTTGCAGCGCGCCCATACGCTTTTTGCCGGCTCCAGTCCGATCTGCGCAGTGGGCGGGGCTTAGTGCTGCCGGACCGATCGGAGCTCTGAACTGCGCATGCGCAGTTCGCAAAAAAATCTGAAGCAGCGCGCCCGGGCGGGAAAGAAAAAAACAGCAGAGAGAGCAGAGAGGATGGACTTGGGAGAATCTTGCAAACTGAAAATAATGTAGCATCTTCTTTGTGCTGCCTTATTATCTATGGGAAAGGTAATTAAACTACAGTGTCCTAGTGAGCAATTAGTGACCTGTATAATACATTTGTGATCTGTAACTGGGTTGTTGATGTCCCTGTAGCCAAGGCCAGGAAGGTGCTGCAGGCTCTCGAAGGACTGCAGGTCGGAAGGATGGTGGAGGGAGACCAGCGATCGAGGTAGGTTGGGGGGCGTGCTCTGCCGGGGGGGGCCTGCTGCCCAGGGGGGTCTGACCCTGGGGCGGGGGGGGTGGAGGTCTGCCAGGGGGGCCTGGCTCCCAGGGGGGTCTGATCCCGGGGGGGTGTCTGCCGGGGGGGCCTCCCTCCCAGGGGGGTCTGATCCGGGAGTTGGGGGGGGGGGGTCTGCCGGGGTAGTTAGTGGGGGGGTCTGCGAAGGATGGTCGAGGAGGATGGGCTTCGGATGTTCCCCTGCAGAATAGAAATCCGCTTCAGATTTTTATTTTGCAGGTCGTTTACAGCGCGGATCCGGAACGGACCAGAAGCCTGTAAAGTGGGATTTGGTGGTAGGGTTGCGTGTGTGGTTTATTAAGTCGATTTAAATGCATGCTAATGCATTTAAATCGTCAGGCTGCCCGATTCGGGCGCAGACCGGACCCGCGCCCGAATCAGGTGTCGGTAAAGCCGCAATCTGTGCGAATATTTGGTAAAATCAGGCCCACTGAGTCGGGGTGTTTGTCTGTTTTTAAGTCCATCAGAGCCTCCAATAGCCCCCCATTTCCTATGTCAAACTGCAAGTTGCTCACAGTCCCATTTCCTGAATCCTGTGCCTACATTCTCCTTTTCCTGAGTGAAGGCTGATCAGAAATATTGATTTAACACCCTTCCAATGTCCTGCGGCTTCCCACACAGATTGCCCCCTTGGTCTGTAATGAGCCCCACTCTTTCCCTGGTTAACCTCTTCTCTTTAATGTATTTATAAAATACCTGAGGGTTCTCCCTAACCCTGTTCACAAGTCCTTTCTCATGACCCCTTTTTGCTCTTCTAATTGCTTTCTTAACTTCCCTCTTTCACTTCCTAAATTCCTCTAGGGCCGCATTTCATCACATCGCATAAATACATGTTAAAAACACACACACAGTCAAACCAACATATCGTATACATGCTACAACTCATATGCATTAATACGTTTATGTATACCAATGCCCAAACACTGAATCATCTATACGCTCGCATGTGTTGTAATCCACACACCAAGCAGACAAACACACACAGATAAGTATGTTTGTGCACACAGGTTCATCTGTACATACAGCCAGGAACACATGGATATGCATACGTGGGCACACACACACACACACACACACACCAACACTCATACATACACACACACTCATACACACTCACGCATACTCACACACACATTCACACACACACACACTCATACACACTCCCACACGCACAGAGACACACATTCACACACACACACTCTCACACACACACACTCACACACACATACACTCTCACACACACACACACACTCACACACACACACACTCACACACACATACACACACGCACTCACATACACACACTCACATACACACACGCACACACACACACACTCTCTCACACACACACACTCTCACACACATACGCACACACACACACACACACACACGTACACACACACTCACACACATACACACACTCACACACGCATTCACTTACACACACATACGCACACACACACACACACACTCACACTCACACACACACACATGCCAGTGTGTAAGAGCTGATCTGTGCTGTGCCTCTTACTGAATCTCCATGCCAGTGAATGCACTCACTGTTTGGAGTGAAATAAGAATCTTCTCTCTCCCCTCACCTTTCTGACGTTGCTATCATGGGAAAGAGCAAATCCACTCCTGTTGCAGGAGTTCCCAGCTCTGGAAGGCAGTACGGTAAACGTGACCATTTTCAGGAGACTGGGCCTGGGTTAGGTTTAATTTTGGAATGTGAAAGTTAACCATGAATTCCATCTCCGTGCCTGAGACGCTGTCCCGCTGGAGATACACCGGCTTTGATGCTGCACTTGGATATAATTTGGCACTTACTCAAAAACAGTACTCACGGCAAGCATTCCTTGATCTCTTCAATTGACCTTTAAAGAAAATGACTGTTGGGCATTAAACATAACTGCTCCTCTTGACATACGGACTCCTTTGTGATTACATCAGGCAGTTTGAGCGATTTATGCAGGATAATTGCATTAGTCATTTGGAGTTGAAAAAAATAATATTTTGCTAGGATGATTTCCCAAGCGTCTTCAAAGAGAGATTGAAGTTTATATAATGGGTGCCTTTGTACACTAGTTTGGACAGATTCGCACTTTAATGTCACCAAACACTGGGGCTAATAATGTCCGTTTGACATTCTAATAGCCCCCAATCCCTTTTATACATAATGATTAATTGAGGCCTCGAGGTTGCATCAATCTTTCACAATAAATATGCTTGTTTAAATTGGAAACTCTACATTACACACTGATCAATGTCGTTCGTACACATGCCTGTATGCATGTAATAATAATGTCCAATCTTGGGCTGCTAGATCTGCCCTCACTCTGTGCCACTCAGCATGGCGATTGTGCCACGAGGTGTAAGCTCCTCATGTTGGAGAAAGGGATTCATCTTCACAGCGGCTGCTGTCAACCCTGACTTTGTGGTTATGATGTGGAGATGCCAGCGTTGGACTGGGATGGGCACAGTAAGAAGTCTCACAACACCAGGTTAAAGTCCAACAGGTTTATTTGGAATCACAAGCTTTCAGAGCACTGCTCCTTCATCAAGTGAGTGGCCTCAAAATAAGGGGGAGAAGATTTAGGACTGAGTTGAGGAGGAACTTCTTCACACAAAGGGTTGTGAATCTATGGAATTCCCTGCCCAGTGAAGCAGTTGAGGCTGCCTCATTGTATGTTTTTAAGGCAAGGATAGATAAATTTTTGAACAGTAAAGGAATTAAGGGTTACGATGAGCAGGGGGGGTAAGTGGAGCTGAGTTCACAAAAAGATCAGCCATGATCTTATTGAATGGTGGAGCAGGCTCGAGGGGCCAGATGGCCTACTCCTCCTCCTAGTTCTTATGTTCTTATGTCAGAAGTGAAATTGTATCAGGCACAGTAACACCATCGCTGCAAGAACAGAACAGAGGCTCAGTGACCAGGTGATATATAGTTTCCCTCCTGGCTTTTCAAAGTCTATCCATCGTCTGCTAGGCTCAGGTCAGGAATGTGATGGAGTAATCACCATTCACCTGAATGGGGGAAGCTGTAACCACAGTCACCACTCAGGGAGCTTGATGCCATCCAGGCCAGAGCAGTTTGTTCAGTCAATGACCCTGCCACTGAACTCAATACCCACCCTCTCCATCACTGGCGCACTGTGGCTGCAGTGTGCCGAAAACACTGTATATTTCACCAAGGTCACTGCGACAGGGGATCTTCATTCCTTGCAACCTCCACCAACAAGAAAGGCAAAAGCAGTCAGCAGTGTTCTGGGAAAACCTTCACTGCAGGTTCCCCTCCAAGTCAGACCATATTCTGGCCTGGACATGTGTTGCCATTCCTATATTGTTGTTGGATCAGTATCCTGGTATGAATGCCATGATGTGAGCGACATCATCACAAGGAATGCACCAACTTTGCACCGCCTCGGAGGGCCAGGCGATGGGGAAACAATGCCAATATAACCAGATGTACCTACATCCTGAGGAGGAATTTTACAAAGAGCAAAAAGGTACTGACATCGCCACGTCATTAGTTCATTCCTCAAAATCTTTACTTCACTGTTCAATGTCTCTATGTTGACAACTATTCCCTTTCGCTGACATTAAATACCCTTACTTCAACATCCAATACCATTCAGTCTTTGCCCCTCTTATTTCTCATCTCCATGCTGCCCTCAGTGACATCATCTAAAAACACAGTGTCAGTTTTCACAGCCGTTCTACCGCACCACCACACAGCCCGACTCCTCACATTTCCAAAACTGTCACGTTGATGCTCCAACTTCCAGTGCTGGATGAGGAGACATTTCCAACTGACCTGCTCTTGTAGCCACAGTATTTGTATGACTAGTCTAGCTCAGGTTCTGGTCAATGGTAACTGATGCTGGGGGATTCAGCGATTGTAGCGCTGTTGAATATCAAGGGGAAATAGAACAATGAGCAAAGAAAATTACTGCACAGGAACAGGCCCTTCGGCTCATCAAGGCTGCACCAACCATGCTGCCCGACTGAACTAAAACCCCCTACCCTTCTGGGGACCATATCCCTCTATTCCCATCCTATTCATGTATTTGTCAAGATGCCCCTTAAAACTGACTATCGTATCTGCTTCCACTACCTCCCCCAGCAGCGAGTTCCAGGCGCCCACCACCCTCTGTGTAAAAAACTGGCCTCGTACATCTCCTTTAAACCTTGCCCCTCGCACCTTAAACCTATGCCCCCTGGTAATTGACTCTTCCACCCTGAGAGAAAGCTTCTGACTATCCACTCTGTCCATGCCTCAGATGGTTAGATACTGTTGAGGATTAACCAGAGAGTGCACGGTGAGTACTCAAATCTTTTAAGCTTTTATTACCTGCTAGCAAGGAGAACGGACCCAGTGAATTTCACTGTGATGTTCTGTCGATTCATACGGATAATTAGCAGTTAGGGTTCATTACAGCAAATGAGAAACCAGCAACTTTCTAACCCTTCATTTGCATACATAGTCCACCAATCATAGCATAGCTTTTTGCCCTTTCTTATCCAATAGAAAACCATCTCCTTCATTAGCGTAATATGTCAACATATTGTGTTTTTTGGTGTTTGTCAGGTAACTTGTCTTTGTTTCATCCTGAGGCCAAGGCCAGGAATGCAGTGTTTATGAAACTGATACAAGGTTAGACAAAGGGTCTTTGACAAAGGTTCATCTGGACTCGAAACGTCAGCTCTTTTCTCTCCTTACAGATGCTGCCAGAGCTGCTGAGATTTTCCAGCATTTTCTCTTTTGGCAAGGTTAGATTGGCCTCTTTCCTGTAGACGGGACCGTTGACCTCAATGAGGCCTTGTTTCCATTTTTGCTGACATTGTTACCTGCCATTGTTGTTGTAACTTAATTTCCACACCAGCATCTGTAGTTTTTAACTGCTTTTAATGATAGTTTCAGCAGCCCAGCAACCCCATGGTGTTTAATTTGAAGTGAGCATCCTTAATCTTGAAGAACAAAGTGAATTAAATATTTGGCCAGAGCTGGAATTACAGCTTAATTTCCACAGTGCTCTCTTGTTAGAGATGGTTATTGCTTGGCGAATATTACTTGCCACTTATCAACCCATACCTGAAAGTTGCACTGGTCTTGCTGCATGCAGGTATGAACTGCTTCACTATCTGAGGAGGTGCAAACAGTAATATACACTGCACAGTATGTCACATCAGATCTTGCCTCAAAAAATGCTGATAAAATTTTTCAAAGGTAATTTCTCTTTCATAAAACTATGTTCACTCTGTCTGATCAACTAGGATTTACTAAATGCATTATTACAATTTTATTAATAATAGAGTCTAACATTTTCCTGATGACTTATTGTCCATTAAGTTTCTCTCGTACTTTTTCTCTGTTGATAATAATCTTTAACCTCCTCCCTCTTATTGCCCTTTGGTGATCCTTTATTTCTCTAATTTTCTACTGTGAAATCAGACACATTGGTTCAACATCTCTGTGATTTCCTCGTTCTTCTGTGATCATTTTTTCCTGTCTTTGCCTCCAAGGAACCAATGTTTACTTTAGCTACTCTCCTTTTTATATATTTGTGAAACTTATCATCTGTTTTCCTATCCCTTACGAGCTTACGCACATATTCTTTTCTCCCCTTTATATCAACTTTTGATCATCGTTTAGTATTCATGGTATCCAAGAGGCGGTTAGATATAGCACTTGGGGGCGAATGGGATCAAAGGTTATGGAGAAAAAGCAGGATTAGACTATTGAGTTGGATGATCAGCCATGATCATAATGAATGGCGGAGCAGGTTCGAAGGGCCGAATGGCCTCCTCCTGCTCCTATCTTCTATGTTTCTATGTTTGCTGGCTTCCAAAACTGTTCTAATTCTCAGGCTTACTACGAGCCTTTAAAATGTAATGAACGTCTTCTATTAATCGAATACTATCCTCAGCTTCCTGAGTAAATCACAGATGGATCATTCTCCCTTAAGTTTTTTTAAAATGCCGTGCATTTTTGTTGAAGATTTTGTATTGTTTCTTTAAATATTTCTCACTGTTTAGTCTATTTCCCAATCGACCTCAGCCATCTCTCCCTCATACCCATGTGGTTGGCTTTGTTTAGTTTTAGATTCTTTTTTTGGTCTTGGGTTTGAACACTGGTCCCAGCCCAGTTTAAATGTGCAGCATATCCCAAAGGAACAACTCTCTCCTACCCCTGCACTGGTACCCATACTCCATGAATCAAAACCCATTCCTCCCACACCACTCTCAGAACTACATGTTCAGTTTTCTAATCGGCTTGACACTAGCCGGTCCCTGAGTGGCTCAGGTAATAATCCAATAGTTATAAGCCTCAAACTCCTCTGCCCCCAGATGTCTCTGTGCGACACAACCCTGAAGGGGCCAGAGGACAAAGACTAAATTGTTCACAATCGTGTCTGTGTTTTCTTGATCAGCAAGTCTGAAGATTCTGCTGCTTACTGCTTCTCACGACAATATATTTTCAATATCTACTTGTTGCGAAGTTGATGCTTGTAAAATTGTCTTTTAAAAGGTGGTTTTGCTTTTTCTGTACTTAAGAGTTTTTTTTTAAAAAGAGATGCAGGTGCAAATGCCAGTACACAGAGAGACCCAAAGTGAAACATTGGGTCCTATTTTACCATTTTGATTCTAAGTGTTGGGTGGACTTGAAACTGGGAGTGTTTCAGATCCGACTTTTAGACCCGTTCAGAGGCGCCCCCATAGGCACTCTGCCTGCAAAAATATCAGCGAGTCCGAATCGCGCTGCACAAACCTGTGGGCGGGGCTTAACGTGCCCGAAATCCTGCAGCTTCGATCGGCGTCTCCAACTGCGCATGCGCAGAAACAAAATGATAGAATGCTGCTCCCCACCACATCCCTCCCGGGCCGGATAACACCTCCCCCTTATTCCCCCACACCCCCGCCACCCAGACCCATCGCTGGCCCCTCCCCACTTTCTTCCCTCTCACTGATCACAGACAGAGTGGCAGCGGACTCATCTCCCTCCCCCCCCCCACCAATCTCAAACAAAGAGTCGTCGGATGCTTGGCACTTACCTCCTCACTAACCCTCACTAACTGGAGCGCCCAAATCAGACTTATATAGAGCATGTCCGTTTCGCGCCGATTCTGAATGGGAGAACACGGTGATAAAGGGGTAAGTGCTGGTAAAGTTGGGCATGCAGCCCATTAAGTCAATTTAAATGCATGCGAATGCATTTAAATGGCTGTCGCGCCCGTTTCGGGCGTGATCTCAATCGCGGCCATTTTCAGGCCTTGGTACAGGGGGAACCAGCACGGAGGCGGTCGCGGATCGCACTACTCACCTCATGCCTGACTTTACCAAGATCTTGCGTCCGAAAATGGTCGCAACGCGATGGTGAAATCGGGCCCATTGTATTGAGAGGCCAGGCAGTAGTGTTGCCAAGACAACAGGCTGTTTTTCAATTTTAACCAATCAATTTAAAATAGGTATTTGAATAACAGCAGCCTATCAGATTTGAATTTGCTGTTATGTTAACCTGAGAACCAATCCTATTGTGGGGATGTTGGTATATCATCAGGGGTAATACAGCCAACAACTGCTCTGTGCTACAGCTAATAGCTTTTAGCTCAAAGCCTCATCTGGATAGAAAAGGTACCAAAAAGGTATCCAAGAAGACCAAAAAGGAAGCCAGAGGTTCCAGACAGAAGAAATCAGCAAAGAAGACAGAAGATTCTGGAAGATAAAACCTGGTTGTGTTTTGAGAGTGACTAAAAAATCTATTTTTTTGTTAATAAGTGGGAATTGTATTTATCGAAACAGCATTCCGTTAGAATCGTGTTTTATTGGGTTTGTTAATAGGTTTACCTGTTCACTGTTAGTTAGGTAAATGAAGTGTTACTTGTTGATTTTACAGAGAGAATCTCAGGTAGTGATTTTGATTTAACCACTGAAAGTTGCTGAAGCGCAGATTGTACTATCTCTCACACACTCTTTAACAGATTATGAGGTGAGGTATCCTCTTTGAGTGGTCAGGTGTTAGTTCTCAGGGAGGGGATCAACCTCCTCCTTCACAGTACGCAACACAAATTTATTACAATCTTTCAGTATCTCATAAAATTCATAAAAGCACCAAGATGGAGTGAGATAATAGGTAAGTAGTCAGTGATTCACTATGAGCCCATTATGCATTCCTGTCCTGGCAAATCACCCCACAAAACCCGTTCACAGTAAACTTCAATTAGCAATAAAATAAACAGAACTCTCGCCATGATTCAACTCTACGTTCACAAGATAATTATGGATGACATAAGCCATCGAGCGCAGCTCATCCCCTCCATCCAAATAACATATAACCTGCAAACATATGAATTAGGAGCAGGAGTAGGCCATCGAGCCTGTTCCGCCATTGATAACATCGGCTACACCAGTAACTCAAACTCAGAAGTATTTAATAGGCTGTAAAGTGGTTTGAAACGTTATGAAAGGTGTTGCATAAATCATTACTGAGGGAACACGGCATCTTTGTCCTGGGCGATGATGGTGATTAACTTTTAGGTTTGGTCTTTCTTTCATTATGTCTACATGCAGTAGGCAAAGTGACTTTAACCATGGTGATATTGGAGGCCCAGGGCCCTATTTTACCATTTTAATTCTAAGTGCTGGGTGGACCTGAAACTGGGGGTGTCTCAGATCCGACTTTTAGACCCATTCTCAGGCGCCCCCATACGCACTCTGCCTGAAAAAATATCAGCGATTCCGAATTGCGCTGCAGAAGCCTCTGGGTAGGGCTTAACACGTCCAAAGTCACACTACCAGAAGGATGTGGAGGCTTTGGAGAGGGTACAGTAAAGGTTTACCAGGATGTTACCTGGTATGGAGGGCATTAGCAATGAGGAGAGTTTGGAGAAACTTGGTTTGTTCTCGTTGGAACGACGGAGGTTGAGGGGTGACCTGATAGAAGTCTACAAGATTATGAGGGGCATGGACAGAGTGGATAGTCAGACGTTTTTTTCCCAGGGTGGAAGAGTCAATTGCTAGGGGGCATAGGTTTAAGGTGCGAGGGGCAAGGTTTAAAGGAGATGTACGAGGCATGTTTTTTACACAGTGGGTGTTGGGTGCCTGGAACTTGCTGCCGGGGGAGGTAGTGGAAGCGGATACGGTAGTGACTTTTAAGGGGTGTCTTGACAAATAAATGCATAGGATGGGAATAGAGGGATATGGTCCCCGAAAGGGTAGGGGGTTTTAATTCAGTCGGGCAGCCTGGTCAGTGCAGGCTTGGAGGCCAAAGGGCCTGTTCCTTTGCTGTAATTTTCTTTGTTCTTTGTTCAAATCCTGCAGCTCCGATTGACGCCCCCAACTGCGCATGCGCAGAAAAAAAATGATAGAATGCTGCTCCCGGTCACATCCCTCCTGGGCCGGATAATGCCTCTCCCTGGCTCCCACAGACATTGCCCCACGCCCACAACATTACTGACCCCCTTATCCACCCATCCCCTCACCACCCAGGTCCATCGTGATCCCCTTCCCCTCCCATCGATCTCAGGCAGAGTGGCAGTGGACGCCCCTTCTCCTCCACTGATCTCAGGCAGAGTGGCAGCAGACCCCCCCCCCCTCAATGATCTCAGGCAGAGTGGCAGCGGACCCCCCTTCCCCCTCAATGATCTCAGGCAGAATGGCAGCGGACCCCCCTTCCCCCTCATTGATCTCAGGCAGAGTGGCAGCGGACCCCCCTTCCCCCTCATTGATCTCAGGCAGAGTGGCAGTGGACCCCCCTTCCCCCTCACTGATCACAGGCAGAGTGGCAGCGGACCCCCCTTCCCCCTCATTGATCTCAGGCAGAGTGGCAGCGGACCCCCCCACCCCCCTCACTGATCTCAAGCAGAGAGCCGTCGGTCGCTTGGCACCTACCTCCTCACTAACTGGAGCGCCCGAATCAGACTTTTGTTGAGCTTGTCTGTTTTGCGCTGAGTCTGGATGGGCGAACGCAGTGGTAAAGGGGTAAGTGCTGGTAAAGTTTGGCATGCAGCATATTAAATCAATTTAAATACATGCAAATGCATTTAAATGGCCGTCGCACCCATTTTGGGCGCAGTCCCGATCGTGGCCATTTTCAGGCTTTGATAAATTGGGAAGCAGTGCAGAGACGGGCGTGGAATGCGCTACTCGCCTCACGCCCGACTTTACCAAGTTTTCGCGCCCGAAACAGGTGCAACGTGATGGTAAAAATCGAGCCCCCAGTGTCGATTCTCTAAGGACACAGAACAATCGACCGATGTTCGGAAAGCGACAACAAAGAAATCACTGCACTTACAAAACAATTCAGCTCTGTAGCTCATCTCTCCACAGCGGCCCCCTCCAACATTCCCACAAACCCCCACTCCAATCCCCACTGTTCCTATATGGATTTTAGTAAGGCGTTTGATAAGGTTCACCATGGTAGGCTTCTGCAGAAAATGCAGATGTATGGGATTGGGGGTGATCTAGGAAATTGGATCAGGAATTGGCTAGCGGATAGGAAACAGAGGGTGGTGGTTGATAGTAAATATTCATCATGGAGTGCGGTTACAAGTGGTGTACCTCAGGGATCTGTTTTGGGGCCACTGCTGTTTGTAATATTTATTAATGATCTGGATGAGGGTATAGTTGGGTGGATTAGCAAATTTGCTGATGACACCAAAGTCGGTGGTGTGGTAGACAGTGAGGAAGGGTGTCGTAGTTTGCAGGAAGACTTAGACAGGTTGCAAAGTTGGGCCGAGAGGTGGCGGATGGAGTTTAATGCGGAGAAGTGTGAGGTAATTCACTTTGGTAGGAATAACAGATGTGTTGAGTATAGGGCTAACGGGAGGACTTTGAATAGTGTGGAGGAGCAGAGGGATCTAGGTGTATGTGTGCATAGATCCCTGAAAGTTGGGAATCAAGTAGATAAGGTTGTTAAGAAGGCATATGGTGTCTTGGCGTTTATTGGTAGGGGGATTGAATTTAGGAGTCGTAGCGTTATGTTGCAACTGTACACAACTCTGGTGCGGCCGCACTTGGAGTACTGTGTGCAGTTCTGGTCCCCACATTACAGGAAGGATGTGGAGGCTTTGGAGAGGGTGCAGAGGAGGTTTACCAGGATGTTGCCTGGTATGGAGGGGAGATCCTATGAGGAGAGGCTGAGGGATTTGGGATTGTTTTCGCTGGAAAGGCGGCGGCTAAGAGGGGATCTTATTGGAACATATAAGATGATTAGAGGTTTAGATAGGGTGGATAGTGATAGCCTTTTTCCTCTGATGGAGAAATCCAGCACGAGGGGGCATGGCTTTAAATTGAGGGGGGGTAGTTATAGAACCGATGTCAGGGGTAGGTTCTTTACCCAGAGGGTGGTGAGGGATTGGAATGCCCTGCCAGCATCAGTAGTAAATGCGCCTAGTTTGGGGGCGTTTAAGAGATCCGTAGATAGGTTCATGGACGAAAAGAAATTGGTTTAGGTTGGAGGGTCACAGTTTTTTTTTTAACTGGTCGGTGCAACATCGTGGGCCGAAGGGCCTGTTCTGCGCTGTAATGTTCTATGTTCTATGTTCTAACCCCTAAAACCTACTCCATAATCCCCCCCAACACCCCTCAATCAAGACCCAACCTACCCTCCAACGCCCACCAACCTTCCCTCCAATCTTTCCCCCAATGCCCCTTCCCCCCTCCCCGCCGCACAGCATTTGAATTGGTTGTAAGATTACAGGGATCTATCCGACTGAGTGTGTCTCAGGCAGGAACAGTCTCGGTCGCTGCCTCTTGCCTTGGGGCAGCTTTGTGGTTTTGTGGCTGGATTTAAAATAAAATTGGGATCGTGGAATTGCCCAAAGGTCGAACATCACAGCAACCACTGGCGAAATTGACCTGAAACTGACAGCAGCTTTGGAAATATTGCAACTCTCAGCCTGAGAGACCTGGTCTTCATAAAACCAGCTTTCAAACCTGCTCAACGTGGACAATGAGAAGCTGTTTGAAACACCCAGTAAGTGTTTTAACAACACCAGGTTAAAGTCCAACAGGTTTATTTGGTAGCTTGAAGCCCTGTTGGACTTTAACCTGGTGTTGTTAAAACTCTTACTGTGTTCACCCCAGTCCAACGCCGGCACCTCCACATTATGAAACACCCAGCCCAAGGCCCACCCAGCCCTCGGACCCTCATGCTTGGCACCATCTGCAACACCCCCACACCCCTCTCCCCGGCCCTGGTTAGGGGAACAGAGAGGGTAAATTGGAGAAATAATTTCCACTAGTTGGAGAATCCAGCACCAGGGGGCAAAATAGACCCCTTCCAAGAATGAAATTATAGAATCGAACCATAGAATCCCTACCTTTGATTTGATTTGATTTGATTTATTATTATCACGTATTAACATACAGTGAAAAGTATTGTTTCTTGCGTGCTATACAGACAAAGCATACTGTTCATAGAGAAGGAAAGGAGAGGGTGCAGAATGTAGTGTTACAGTCATAGCTAGGGTGTGGGGAAAGATCTGACAGCAGCAGGGAAGAAGCTGTTCTTGAATCAGTTGGCATGTGATCTCAGACTTTTGTATCTTTTTCCCGACGGAAGAAGGTGGAAGAGAATGGGGGCAAAATAGAAGGAAAAAATGGTGTAATTCAGAATAGTTTTTTCAGTGGGAGTTCAGACTGGAATCTCCCCACTCTGTGCAATGCAGAGGTCACAATCATGAATATCATTAAAAGCTCGGGGGGAGGGGCCTATTCCTGTGGAGTTTGACAGTTCTGGAACTCTGCGCATGTGCAGTGGCCCCTATCTGTCAGACTCCCATTTGCTGGCCAGCCCGGGACCCCCGCAGTGCTGCCTCTCCATCCCCCTCTACAACCTGATCACGGCCCCCACCACTATTCCCAGGCCAGCCTCAATGCCACCCCGTCCCGGAGTGTCCCAATCTCCAGCACACCCTCCCCACCAGTAACTATCCCCCCACCCCCCCCCCCACACCCGCTGGCCCCCCCTCACCCCGGCAGACCGCCTCCCACAGGAGGCAGAGGCCCCCGGCAGACCACCCCCCCCCCCCCTCAGCCCGCCCCTATCGCTGGCCTCCCTCCAGCCCTGACTGATCCTCATGCAGAGTAGCAGTGGGACACCCCATCCCCACCGATCACCCCACTGACAATAGGCCCCGCCCCCCTTGGCACTGCTCAATGCCCTGTGGGCAGTGCCAAGGTGTCCCCTGGGCATGGACACTTTGCCCCTTGGGCACTGCCAGGGTGTCCATGCCCAGGGGGCCGTCCCACGCCGCCCGACCCTCTGGGGGGCCCCACTTGCCCCCCCTTCTCTCCGGCAGGGTCTCTCACTAGTTCCCCGAATGTGGGGAGCTTCTAAACCCCGCCAGAGTGAAGCTGTACTGGCGGGGTGGGGATGCTATTGGGCCGGAGAATTCCGTGCCGGGCCTGAAATATCACATTTAAATTACATGAAAAATAGGTTTAAATGACTTACCTTGTCTTCCCGTCGGTTTCCAGCGTGGTCCCGACTGCGCTTGTTCTCCAGCTGTGGGAGACACGCACGCATCAGGAACGCATGCGTGAATCCCGCAAAATGGCCGACATGCGCATCTCCCAACCCGACCCGTCAAACCATTCGCACATCGTAATGGGAGAATCGGGCCCAGTATGTCTGGGGTGCATGGGGTCCTTGCAGTGCAGAAGGCGGCCGTTCAGCCCATCGAGTCTGCACCGACTCTCCGACAGAGGATCCCACCTAGGCCCTTTCCCGTAACACCATGTATTTATCCCACTAATCCCCCTGACCTACACATCATGGGGCACTAAGAGGCAATTTAGCATGGCCAATCCACCTAACCAGCACATCTTTTGGAGTGTGGGAGGAAACCCGGAGCACCCGGAGGAAACCCACGAAGACACGGGGAGAACGTGCAAACTCCGCACACAGACAGTCACCCAAGCCGGGAATCAAACCCGGGTCCCTGGCGCTGTGAGGCAGCTGTGCTAACCACTGTGCCACCGTGCTGCTGAATTAGGAAACATTTCTTCACACAAAGGGATGGGAGAATTTTAGAAATCTCTTCCAGAAATGGCAATCGACGCTGGGTCAGTTGTAAACTTTAAGAGCAATGAATTTTTGTCATTCATAGGGCGGCACTGTGGCACAGTGGTTAGCACTGATGCCTCATAACGCCAGGGATCAGGGTTCGATTCCCGGCTCGGGTCACTGTCTGTGTGGAGTTTGCACATTCTCCCCGTGTCTGCGTGGGTTTCCTCCCACGCTCCAAAAGACGTGCTGGTTAAGTACATTGGCTATGCTAACTTCTCCCTCAGTGTACCCGAACAGGCACCAGTGTGGCATCTCGGGAATTTTCACATGTACTTCATTGCTGTGTTAATGTAAGCCTACTTGTGACAATAATAAATAAATTTATAAAAAAACAAAGGATATGCGACAAAGGTTGGTGAATGGAATGAGGCTAAAGATCGGCCATGATCATATTGAATAGCAGTGGTACAGGCTGAAGGGGCTGAATGGCCTCCTCCTGTTCCAGTGATTCTCTGGATGGGGTTGTAGGTGCGTGCTGGATAAGGTGACTGCAGTGGAGGCCAACGCAAGGCAACAGCGCCTCTCTCTGCACAAGGGAAGATCTGAAACACACAACCTTCTGTCTTTTCTCACGAGAAGCTCTACGGATCGCCCTGTGTTATTGCTGAAACTTCACCAGCTGCTGTCAGAACGTTTACACAGGGCGAGTGGATAAACTGACATTTTAAATTTTGTTTCCACATGTTACTTATAGACCTGGAGTAAATATCTCAGCCCGAGAGTGTATACAGTGAGAATGATCAATGAGTTGTCAGATTGTGACAGTAACCACCTAACATCCCCTGTGTGCTCATTCCGAACACAGCAACCTTAGGCAGAGCTTTCAACACTGAAGCCAATGGAGTTCATTTTGCCGAAACAACAATCGCTGTACTTCAAAGTAACTTATTGTACGTGAAGCTTTTTGCGGAGTTGCTGACACATGTTTTTTCTTTTAAAATGAGTAAGGGGCAGCACGGCAACACAGTGGTTAGCACTGCTGCCTCGCAGCGCCAGGGACCCGGGTTCCATTCCCGGCTTGGGTCACTGTCTGTGGAACTTGCACGTGTCTGCAAGGCTCCCAATCCAGGAACTCCCTCCCTAACAACACTGTGGATGTACCTACACCACAGGGACCACAGCAGTTCAAGAAGGGAACTCACCACCATCTTCCGAAGGGCAATTCGGCCAAATGGCCTCCTTCTGCACTGTAGGGATTCTATGACCTATGATCTGATCTAAAAATTAATATGGGAGTGAGGAAGGAGAGGGATCTTAAAACAGAGACTGGGAAGGTGTTGGGTCCATTAATTCCTTTGAACAGACAAAAGGACAGAACGGGTACGAATTTTAAAATGAATTTCTTTGAACAGAATTTAAAGAAAATTAAATCATGACAGAAGTGAAAAGTAAAAGCAAAGCGAACTTGGAGAGATTGGCTTCTACTGCCAGCCCCCGTACTGAAATTTTAACAGCACCTTGAAAAGGAACTGAATTTGAAACAAACTGAAAACACACACTAAAAGCCACAATATATCTCAACTCTTATCTGGTTATTGTAAGTGTCCTTTGCAGGCTGTCTCTGACTAGGCAAACAAGTCTTGCAGCTGTTGTTATGAAAAACTTGTTTTGCCTGCATTGTGCACCCTTTAGGAATGCAGGCAATTTTTAACTAATCCAGCATGCCTTCTGAGTTTTAAAATGTAGTCAAGTTAACAATGTTAGTTAACCCCTGCAGTCTAGCATTTAAATGTAATTGCATAGCAGAAATATCTTAAAATGAAGTCTTTGCATAGACTGAAAGAAACAGGGCTAAGCACACATAGAATCTCTCAGAAGGGATCATACAATTGGAGGATTCATAGAAATCATAAAATCATAGAAACCCTCCAATACAGAAAGAGGCCATTCGGCCCATCGAGTCTGCACCGACCACAATCCCACCCAGGCCCTACCCCCATATCCACCCACTAATCCCTCTAACCTACGCATCTCAGGACACGAAGGGCAATTTTAGCATGGCCAATCAACCTAACCCGCACATCTTTGGACTGTGGGAGGAAACCGGAGCACCCAGAGGAAACCCACGCAGACACGAGGAGAATGTGCAAACTCCACACAGACAGTGACCCAAGCCGGGAATCGAACCTAGGTCCCTGGAGCTGTGAAGCAGCAGTGCTAACCACTGTGCTACCGTGCCGCCCTTACATATTCTTACATTATTCTTACATTGGGCGTGAGCACAGCTGGCTAGACCAGAGTTTATTACTGTGGTAATGTGGCCCCTTTAAGGGGGGGGGGGGGGGGGAGGAGGTGGGGGTGGGGCGGTGGTGGGTTGGGGGGGACGCCTGATCAGGCTGAACTCAATGGAGAAGCAGCGCAGGAAGCCGAGCCATTCGGGAGGAAGGGCATGTGTGGCCCATTGAGGAACCTCAGTTGGAGCTAGCGAACAGAGAATGTTATCGTGTCTTTGATTCTGTCTGATCATTTCTTGTATTTAAATATTTATACTGTTAGTAATAAACCCTTCTTGACTTGAATTCACAATGAGCCGCCCTCAGGTTATTACAATTGCCCACCCCTAATTGCCCTTGAACTGAATGTCTTGCTAGGCCATTTCAGAGGGTGTTTAAGAGTCAACCACATTGCTGTGACTCTGGAGTCACATGTAGGCCAGACCAGGTAAGGACGGCAGATTTCCTCCCCTAAAGGACAGTAGTGAACCAGACAGGCTTTTACAGCAATCAGTGATAGTTGTCATAGTTACCATTACTTATATTCCAGATTTATTGATTTTAAATTCCACCAGCTGCCATGGTGGGATTTGAACCCATGCCCCCCCATCCCACCCCCCCCCCATCCCACCCCCCCCCCCACCACCACCTCCCCCCCCCCCCCCCCCCACCGCCCCCCCCCCACCCTCCACACCCCCAAGAATGAGCCTTACCCTCTGGATTACCATTGCCACTACACTACCATCACCCCATGGTGCAGTGGGGGTTGCGAATGTGAATGGATAGAGACATTGAACATGGGGGGGATGGTATTTGGAACAGGGACCAGAGATCCACAGGGTTTGAAGAAGAATGAAGAGATCTGAAATCCTACTGTCCACAGATTGGACACCAAGAATCCATTCATTAACTTCGGCGGATGTCTCAGAGAAGGAATGAATTTGACAATAATATAACATTCAACATGTGAGAGCGCCCCTACATTTATTCACCAGACATACCCCAGCATCACAGTGCTGTGGTTTTGTTACTTATTCATTCATGTGGGCATCGCTGGCTAGACCGGCCTCTATCTATTGCCCATGCCTAATTGCCCTTAAGATGATGATGGTGAGCTGCCTTCTTGAACCGCTGTGGTCCCTGTGTATGCCCACAGTGCAGTTCGGGAGAGAGTTCCTGGATTGAGAGCCTTGGGAATGTAAGTGACATCAATGATTCTGAGGATTTAGCTGCACTCCTCATATAGAGTCTATGATAGCACAATTGGAAGTGGGAGTGAGAGGAGGAGCTGTCACCTCCAATTGAGGCTCCTGTGAATCTGCCCATAGAATTATAGAATCCTACAGTACAGAAGGCGGCCATTCGGCCCATCAAGTTTGCACTGACCACAATCCCACCCAGGTCCTATCCACATGACCCCCATGCATTTACCCCAGCTCGTCCCCCTGACATTAAGGGGCAATTTAGCAGGGCCAATCCACCTAACCCACACATCTTTGGACTTAGGGAGGAAACCGGAGCACCCGGAGGAAACCCACACAGACATGGGGAGAACATGCAGACTCTGCACAGACAGTGACCCAAGGTGGGAATTGAACCCGGGTCCCTGGCGGTGTGAGGGAGCAGTGCTAACCACTGTGCCACCGTGTCGCCCATGATACACAACCATCATGCCCAATCGGAAATCAATTAGACGTACATGAACTCTAGCACAGAAGGCAGCCATTTGCTTCCTTCACGTCAGTGCCAGACTCTGCAATCTGAAACAAATCTCTGTTGCAGAGTTCTCTCCCTCAGAACCCGGAATTTTCCACTTCTCCAAACATTTCTCTTCTGTTCCTTCCAATGGCTTCTGCTTTGCTGTTCGCTGTGCTAAAGCACTCCGTCTTACAACAATTCACTGCCTTAAACAAATTCTTCCTATCCTTGTTGTCCTAGCGACCAGACCCCACACATGCAAATTGCCTGTGAACTTTCCCGATGATTTTCCCATCTTAGAGAAACAGACCACCCTGATGAGCTGATCAAACTGCTGCTAAAATACCAAGATTTATATTAATGACATCTCCGTGATAACAGGAGCGCTGAGCCACTCGATATGGACAGAACCCAGACACTGCGAAGGAGTATGCTCAGATCTGTATAATTCCTTCTCGTCATCCTTCCAGAAAATTCCACAGTGTAATAGGTCTGCATTCGTTTTTATTTGTTCATGAGATGTGAGCATTGTTGGAAAGGCCAGCATTCATTGCCCATTCTTAATTTCCCTTGACAACAGAGTGGCTTGCTAGGCCTCTCACTGGGCTGTTAAGAATGTGGAGCTGGTAGGCCAGACCAGGTAAGAACGGCAGATTTCCTCCCCTAAAGAACATCAGTGAAACAGATGGGTTTTTACAACAATCGATTGTAGTTTCATGGTCACCATTACTGAGACTATCAAGTCCAGATTTGTTAAATTAATTATATTTATTAATTAATTTAATTTAAATTCCACTAGATACTACAGTGGAATTTGAACCCCTGCCCCTATGGTGTTACCCTGGGCCACTATTGCTAGTCCAGTCACATTACCACTACACAGCCATCATCCACAATATAATATTAATTAACTTGCTCAGTGCCAAGCATTTCATAGAATCCTACAATGCAGAAGGAAGCCATTCGGCCCACCGACCACAATCCCACCCAGACTCTATCCCTATAATCCCTTGCATTTACCCTAGCTGGTCCCCCCGACACAAAAGGGCAATTTAGCGTGGCCAATCAACCTAACCTGCACATATTTGGACTGTGGGAGGAAACCGGAGCACCCGGAGGAAACCCACGCAGACTCGGGGAGAATGTGCAAACTCCACACAGACAGTGACCCAAGCCAGGAATTGAACCTGGGTCCTTGGCACTGTGAAGCAGCAGTGCTAACCACTGTGCCACCGTGCCACCCATGCACATGCATATGTTCTGTTGTTCCTGCCTCCAGTTCATTTACATCCCGTGGCTTGTCTTGCTAGAGCAGCATCTTTACTGGGCTCGTGGATATGAAGATAGACTAGAAAAGGGAAACTGGGCTAACTAAACTGGAGTGACCAAAATCAAAGATCCTTCTTTTTGGGGGCATTTGAAACAGGGTTGAAATTCTCATGCTCACAAACGTGCCGTCCTTGGCCAGGAATCAGGAGAGGTGGTCATGAGGTTCACACAGGGCAATTTGGGACAACGTACCTCAGAAAACTAGAACTATTGAACTAGGACCATTCACTGACAGGATTGCGCGATCGTGGCCACTCCCTCATGGTGCCAGAGCTCCTGTATTTGTTAGCTTGCCTTTGAGGCTCTTTAGATCAAAGTGGAAATTTATTCAGCATTACTACATTCATCCTTGATGCACCATAGAAAGCATTCTTTCTGACACCTGCCCTGCCCAAGACGCCAATAGGTCTACAAAAGGTCGTGAATGTAGCCCAATCCATCATCCAAACCAGCCTCCCATCCATTGACTCTGTCTACACTTCCCGCTGCCTCAGCAAAGCAGCCAGCATAATTAAGGACTCCATGCACCCCAGACATTCTCTCTTCCACCTTCTTCCGTCGGGAGAAAGAGACAAAAGTCTGAGGTTACGTACCAACCGACTCAAGAACAGCTTCTTTCCTGCTGCTGTCAGACTTTTGAATGGATCTAACTTGCATTAAGTTGATCTTTCTCGACACCCTAGCTATGACTGTAACACTACATTCTGCACTCTCTCCTTTCCTTCTCTATGAACGGTATGCTTTGTCTGTGTAGTGCGCAAGAAACAATACTTTTCACTGCATACTAATACATGTGACAATAATAAATCAAATCAAATCAAATCTTTGAACACAGAGTGAGGTTTATTTCTATTATTTGGGTTCACAATGTATTTGCTGATTTTCACAAAGAAAATTAGGGAGTGAGTTCTCTCAATCGCGCTGGATTATCTTTGCATGGATCAGCTGTTCCCAACCTTTTACATGTCATGGCACACCTCTACACTATAAAAACATCTTGAGGTACACCTCCTACCTTCTTGTCTTCTTCCCTTACTGGGAACTTTGTTTTTAACGTCTCCCTGTCCTCTCGCCTGTGTATATTTTTTTACCTTTCTCTGTTTCTCTCTTGCTTCTCCCAGGGTGTTTTGCACCCATCTTGAGTTTCCGCTTTCTGTGTGGGTGTGTGGGGATCTTTGCTTCAGCTCCAAGTCCTGTTGGTCATATGCATGGGCCTGACCAACATAAAGGCTAGAATTGTACCGCCCTGCCTGCCATGGGAATCGGAGCGGGCGAGGGGCGGAACATGGGAAGGTCCATTGACCTCGGGCGGGATTTTACAATTTTAGAATGAGCGAGGCCGTAAAATCCTGCCAAAAACAATCTAAACTGCGCACGTACGGCTCTTTCCCCGCCGTCGGCGCACACGCGGGAGGCCGGAGATTCATCGGGTCTTGGAGATGACAACCACAGAGCAGAAGACAAAAGTTAGTTTTAGTTTAATTACTTGAATTTTTGCTGCACATTTGGCGGGGGGGTGGGGGGGGCAGTCTTCATGGCACCCCAATGTGCCGTGGCACACTGGTTGGGGACCACTGCTATGGAAACCTAATATCCTTTCACCAAAAGCATCCAATTGTACCATCAAGAGTTCCGGAGTTTCTGTCTCCACCAACCCTACGTTGGGCCAGATTCTAGGGATTAATAATATTCAGTTTCACACAAGACTCTGCTTGTTTGATACCAATAAATGAACAGTGTACTGAAATCCTGTTAGTATTCCTGGTGCCTCTTTCCATTTCCACAGGGAATTTGCGTACTTTGGGTACATATTTTGGGCAAACATTTTGGGGATTTTTCACAATAATCATTTGGGTACGGACATTATGAAGAGTCATGCAGAGAGGAACATGGTTAAACTTGGCAGTATTGGAATAATATTCCATAAAATACAGAGGAAAACAGCAATCAATGTCATTTGATGAATTTAAAGAATATTGTGATGTTGATTTTATGATTACGAGGATGCTAATGGGGTTTCTCATCCCTCTGTCATTACAAGACACTGTTCTCTGTTACTTTCCATTATTAATAATTTCCTTTAGCTTTCCAGATACAATATAACTGTTTTTTTTTCCATCCTTCAAAAGCAAATGTTTCAACTCAATAAATAACAATTTGTCATTGCCTCAAACCGACAGATGGAGTAAAATGGATGCTAGTTGCAAATGTCAGCTTTTTTTTTTGCATTCCCCTTCTCTTTGTGTCTCGCAAGAGCTTCTTATATTAATGTGAAAACCTCCAGCTTCACTTGGCAACCCATTGTAATCATTTACACTGGAATTCCTGGACAGATTAGGGCCCTAAATACTTTTAGTTACTAGGCCTTAAATTGAGGCCTGCTGGCTGAGATTGAGCAATGGCTGGTTCTTTGTCGCCATGACAACCAGTGTTTGCCATAAATCTGTGTCAACCATGGAAACACAACCAGAATTTGCGCTCATTGGCTTGAGATCATAAACTCATATTTGCTGAACAAATTGGGGACAGAAATTTTTGTCTCTTTGACCCAAACTGGAACTCGACTGCTTCATCTCGTTGTGATCATTTCTCTTCAGAAACCTTCAAAGTGTTTATATCTGTGAGTTCCAAACATACTTTGGAGGTCTTAATCTCTGGGAAATGAAAAGTATGACCTATAAGCTTTGGGCAAACAAGAAATCATCAGTCTGCTTCCAGGGTATAGATGCAAAGCATCCAGACAACAGCCAGACCCTGAAAGTTTAAGATTGGCCACAGACAGTGAGTCACTTACTTTAGGTGTGCTAAACTTAGCCTCAGCATTAAAGCTTGCCCTAACTTGGGCATTTCAGTCAGAATACTGGCGTTATTGTAATATATCTTCATGCTGAACATTGAGAAGCTAGCTCAGTGAACTATGTAATTGGGAACTAATGTTTATTCCCAGTTCCCCAGTGTGAGAGTGGGAGAAGGCACCACATAATATCAGAGAATTATAGATCCCTACAGTGAAGAAGGAAGCCATTTGGCCCATCGAGTGTGCAACGACCACAATCCCACCCAGGCCCTATCCCCATAACCCCATGCATTTACCTTAGCTAGTCCCCCTGACATTAAGGGGCAATTTAGCATCTAACCCGCACATCTTTGGACTGTGGGAGGAAACCCATGCAGACACGGGAGAACATGCAAACTCCACACAGACAGTGACCCAAGGCGGGAATTGAACCTGGGTCCCTGACTCTATGAGGCAGCAGTGCTAACCACTGTGCCACCGTGCTGCCTTGAGGGCTACATGCAGCTGGAGTTTTGAGATTTGCCTCCACAAGCCTATGACAGGAGGAAGGCACTAAGATGGCCGAGATTGTCTGGCCAATCACACCAGCGGGGTTCCCCCATCCTGCTGCAGTGAATGGAGATGTTGCCAAGTGACAAATTCTCTGCCCTCGCTTGCAGCGGTGGCCGGGTGTGGACGGCTGGAGAATTCCGCCAGTGTCTCCAAAGCTGATTATTTCTGAGGTACAAGTTTACATCAAGAGAGTAGTGGAGTCCGGGTTATTGAATATATTCAAGGCAGAGTCCTGAACAACAAGGGAGCCAAGAGTTATGGGGAATGGGCGGGAAAGTGGAGTTGAGGCCAAAATTTAAGTTTATTAAAGTTTTGTTTTATTAGTGTCATAAGCAGGCTTACATTAACACTGCAATGAAGTTACTGTGAAAATCCCCTAGTCGCCACACTCCGGCGCCTGTTCGGGTACACTGAGGGAGAATTTAGCATGGCCAATGCACCTAGCCGGCACGTCTTTCAGACTGTGGGAGGAAACCAGAGCACCCGGAGGAAACCCACACAGACACGGGGAGAACGTGCAGACTCCGCACAGACAGTGACCCAAGCCGGGAATTGAACCTGGCTCCCTGGCGCTGTGAGGCAGCACTGCTAACCACTGTGCCACCCTGCCACCCCAGACCAAAATCAGATCAGTCAGAATCCAATGGAATGATGGATCAGGCTGAATGAGCCTCGTGGCCTATTCCTGCTTCTATTTCCTATGTTATAATAAACACGCTGTGGAGATGCTGGCGTTGGACTGGGGTAAACACAGTAAGAAGTTTAACAACACCAGGTTAAAGTCCAACAGGTTTATTTGGTAGCAAAAGCCACAAGCTTTCGGAGCGCTTCTCCTTCGTCAGGTGAGCGGGAATTCTGTTCACAAACAGGGCATATAACGACACAAAAACAGTTTACAGAATAATAAACACGCTGCAGAGGGAGAAGAGTAAGCCACTTGAGCTTGTTCACTATTAACACCCTGGGGGTTAGCATTGACCAGAAACTGAACTGGACTTGCTATATAAATATTGTGGCTACAAGAGCAGGTCAGAGGCTGGGAATCCTTTAGCGAGTAACTCACCTCCTGACTTCCCAAAGCTAGTCCACAATTTACAAGATACAAGTCAGGAGTGTGACAGAATATTCTTCACTTAACTGGATGGGTGCAGTTCTAACAACACTCAAAACTCTATACCATCCAGGACAAAGCAGCCTGCTTGATTGGTACCTCATCTACAAACATTCCACAACCTCCACAACCTACACAGTGGCAGCAGTGTGTACTGTCTGCAAGGTGCACCAAGGCTCCTTAGACAGCACCTTCCAAACCCATGACTTCTATTGTCTGGTAGGATAGGGAACACCATCACCTGGATGTTCCCCTCCAAGCCTTCACCATTCTGACTTGAAAATATATAAATAAGTGCCTCCACCCCCACCGGGAGAGGTTCCCATCAGTGGGGATCAGGTGTGATCACCCGCTGGTGGGGACAGAGACCGTTGAGGCCCCCCAAGGAGGTCAGGGGGCAATGCCCCTTGTGCAATGCGACCCCAAGCAGTGCCAGCCTCGTACCCTGGCAATGACCACCGGACACCCTGACACTGCCCACTGGGCACTGGGCAGTGCCAAGAAGGTGGGGCCTGAGTGGGCAGGACCTACTGGGAGGGCCGATTGGTGGTGGGGGAGGGGAGCCTGCTGTGCACTCTGCATTAGGAATCGGTGGGGTTGGGAAGGAGGAGGCAACCGGGGCTGGCCAGGAGAGGGGGTGATCAGAGCTGCACATGGGGGGTGATCGGGACTACGCATAGGGGGGCAATTGGGGCTGGCCATGGGGGGGGTGATCGGGGCTGCACATGAGGAGGCGATCAGGGCTGGCCATGGTGGGGGGGGGGGGGGGGGGGGGGGGGGGGGGGAGCGATCGGGGCTGGCCTCATTGACAGAGCACGTTTTAAAAGGTTTATGAAATGCAATCTATGTGTAATCATAGGGAGCAGTATTGTACAGTGAGTGTGGGATTAGTGAAAGTTTGGTTTCAGTTGGCACTGGAAGTGTTAACACAACTGGCAGTGTCATATTTACAACCGAGCTGTCTTATTGAAGAATGCCTTGGATTAGCAACATTTGCTAGACAACAGTTTTTCATTGTTGTTCAGTGGTATTTCTGCTTTTCTAAGTATTTAATACTGTCTGCCAGAGAGCTGAAGGCGACAGCAAGATTTTCAATGGTATTTTTCAGATCACTCTCGCCAACAGAGGAGCATTCCAGTCTAATCTAACATGGGGATATTGGCATCCTTGCTGCAGTTGTGTGGGGATGGGCCCAGATGCAGGTACAGAGTATTGCCAGAGGGTACAAGGTTACTGATATTCCCTTCCATTAAGGGACTGCTTTATTTTTTATTTTGCTTCCCAGGACAGAAGCTGGAGGAGACACAATAGCAACACTGAAATCGATCGTCAGATTAGAGATATCATCCAGTTAAATTGGGCTTATTCAATCAGCCCTTGGTCATTCTCGGGCTGTGTCCT